>NC_057806.1:190542235-190565317 GCF_018294505.1 Triticum aestivum
CGCCGCGCCTCGTCTGCCGTGCCCGCCACCTCGGCGTCCGTGCCCGCCGGCGCCGCCTCCTCGCCACCTCCTCGCAGTCTCCTCGCCGCCCCGACCGCCGTCCTCTTCTTCTCTGGCGTGAACAGTAATTCCGGCGAACTTCGTAATCCGTGCCCGGATCCCAGATCTGTGAACAGTGAAACCCTAGGTCGTTTTTTTCTCTAAGTCCTGAAATTTTCAGTTCAAGTGCTCATGTTCTCGGCTCCGTAACTTTGCATCCGTAGCTCCGATTCATGCATATAGCATATCAAAATGTTTATATCAGAGAGTACATCATTTCATTCCATTGCATCATTTTCATTTGAGTTCATCATGATGCCCTAAATGCTGTTAGAAGAGGGCTACTTGAGTTAATTGTCAGATCTGCTACTCCGTTTAGCACTTTTGTCATTTTTGCCATGATTAATGTGTGCATGATATGCCCTGATGCTCTACATGTGTTTTGTTTAGGGTTTTGTCATCTCTCCAGAGGTGCAACCCATGTATTTTTGTGATGTGTGTGGTGTCTAGTGCAAGCTTGCAAAGTGGTGCACTTGCTAATTCTGTTTTCAGGGACTTAGTAATTTCACTAAGTCCTGCAGCTGTTTATCTCATGATGCCATATGTTCATGTTATTTCCTAGTGATCCATGCCTTTTTTGAGGATGATTAGTAAGGATGTTTTGTTAATATTGTAGTTTTCTATCCATCCATGTCTTTTTTTGCAATTATGGAGCACCCTAGCTTGAGTCAATCGAGCTCTATTATTGCTACTTTGTGAATCTGGGCAGATTTTCAACTTGTTTGCAATTTTGCCGGTGATGTTGTAGTTGATCCATGCATGCTATGCTATTGTTCTTGCCATGTCTAGATTGAATTTTGTGCCTTCTTGATGGGTGTATGCTTGTCTTGCCATGACTTGCACCGTAGTGAGTGCATCGAGCTCGTAAACATGCCTACTTGAGTTATATTTCAGCATGTGTCAGTTTTCACTAAGTATGAAAACCGATTATGTTTTTGCTATGTTCACGTGCTTGCAATTGTATTTTCTTATCCCTTTTGGCTCAAGGTCACTAAGGGACTTTTGTTAAGATCTTTGAGTAGCTCCATGCCATGCTTTACTTTGCCATGTTCAGATCCTGTAGCATGTAGTTTTGTTGCTCCGAAGAGAGCTACCTGGTCTGAAATTCCAGACAAGTGTTAATTTCACCAAGTCTGAGAACTGTTTGTCATATGCATTTTTGCCATGCTTGTTTGAACATGTTAATGGATGAATTGGCCGTAGCTCAGTGCTAGACTTTTGTTAAGCATCTTGTATGCATCCCTGCCATGAATTTGTTGTTTTGTTTGGGTGCTGTAGCATGTTCATCTCATTGCATTTAGATGCCTACTTGCTGTAAATTGCAGACCGGTGTCATATTTGAATCGCTTGCCATTTCTAAACCGTAACTCCGATTCCGGCGTTCTTTATATCGTTTTCAAGTGATTTCATCCCATCTTTACAGTGGCACACTTGGAATTCCATGTTGAGGCCAGGTTCATGCATTTCCTGTCATATCTTGCATTTTGCATCCCGCATCGCATCCCGCATAGCATATCATCTTTGAATCGTGTTGTTTGAGTTTGCACGTGGTTGATTGTATCCTTGTTGCTTGTTTGTCTTGTTTGGGTAGAGCTGGGAGACGAGTTCGCTAACGAGGAGCCCGTTGAGTTTGCTTTCGAGGATCCAGTCAACTCTGACAACTGTGCAGGCAAGATGATCATACCATCGAAATCACTACTATCTTTGCTATGCTAGTTTGCTCGCTCTTTTTCTATGCCAATGCTACAATGCCTACCACTTGTTTTCAAGCCTCCCAAATTGCCATGTCAAACCTCTAACCCACCATGTCCTAGCAAACCGTTGATTGGCTATGTTACCGCTTTGCTCGGCCCCTCTTATAGCGTTGCTAGTTGCAGGTGAAGATTGGAGGCTGTTCCTTGTTGGAACATTTATTTTACTTGTTGGGATATCATTATATTATCTTGTTATCTTAAAGCATCTATATACTTGGTAAAGGGTGGAAGGCTCGGCCTCTCGCCTAGTGTTTTGTTCCACTCTTGCCGCCCTAGTTTCCGTCATATCGGTGTTATGTTCCCGGATTTTGCGTTCCTTACGCGGTTGGGTTATAATGGGAACCCCTTGATATTTCGCCTTGATTAAAGCTTTTCCAGCAATGCCCAACATTGGTCTTACCATTTGCCACGTAGCCTCTTTTTCCCTTGGGTTTCCGGAGCCCGAGGGTCATCTTATTTTAAACCCCCCGGGCCAGTGCTCCTCTGAGTGTTGGTCCAAAAAGAGCCACTTGCAGCGCCACCTCGGGGCAACTTGAGGGTTGGTTTTAGTTGTACGTAGTGTTCATCTGAGTGTGCCCTGAGAAAGAGATATGTGCAGCTCCTATCGGGATTTGTCGGCACATTCGGGCGGTGTTGCTGGATTTGTTTTAACCCGTCGAAGTGTCTTGAGTAACCGAGATACCGAGTCTGATCGGAACGTCTTGGGAGGAGGTCTATTCCTTCGTTGACCGTGAGAGCTTGTCATGGGCTAAGTTGGGACTCCCCTGCAGGGATTAGAACTTTCGAAAGCCGTGCCCGCGGTTATGGGCAGATGGGTTTTTGTTAATGTCCGGTTGTAGATAACTTGAACCTTAACTTAATTAAAATGATTCAACTGAGTGTGTTACCGTGATGGCCTCTTCTTGGCGGAGTCCAGGAAGTGGACACGGTGTTGGAGTAATGTTTGCGTAGGTTGTTCTCTAGTTTCTCGCTCATGCTTTGCCTCCTCTTCTCGCTCTCTTTTGCGAATAAGTTAGCCACCATACTTGCTAGTAGCTTGCTGCAGCTCCACTCATATTTTACCTTGCCTTACCTATAAGCTTAAATAGTCTTGATCGCGAGGGTGCGAGATTGCTGAGTCCCTGTGGCTCACAGATTACTATTACACCAGATGCAGGGCCTGATGATTCCGCTCCAGGAGACGCGTATGAGCTCAAGTGGGAGTTCGACGAAGACTCACAACGTTACTATGTTTCCTTTCCCGATGATCAGTAGTGGTGCCCAGTTGGGGGTGATTGGGACCGGTGTCGCATGTTGGGTTCTCTTTTATTTTGGCGTTGTAGTCGGGCCATGAGTGTTTGGATGATGTAATGTTATTTATGCACTTGATTGCCGTGGCGAGTGTAAGCCAACTATGTTATCTCCCCTTTTATTATTATATTACATGGGATGTTTGTGAAGATTGCCTAACTTGCGACATATGCCTTCAATGCGATTATGCCTCTAAGTCGTGCCTCGACACGTGGGAGCTATAGTCGCATCGAGGGTGTTACACTCTGGCTGAGTGATACATCTCCAACATATCTACTTTTCCTAACGCTTTTCCTCTTGTTTTGTACTATAATTTACATGATTTGAATGAAACTAACCCCGGACTGACGCTGTTTTCAGCAGAACTACCATGGTGTTGTTTTTGTGTAGAAATAAAAGTTCTCCGAATGGAACAAAACTTTGCGAGGAATTTTTGTATAATATATAAGAATTTCTAGAGCCAAGACCTACCGAAGAGGGGCCCCCAGGTGGGCACAACCCACCAAGGCGCGCCCACCTCTCCTGGCGCGCCCAGGTGGGTTGTCCCCACCTGGTGGCCCCGCTGACCCTGAAACCAACACTATAAATTCCTATTTTTGGAGAAAAAAAATCAGGGAGAAAGAATTATCACGATCCACGAGATGGAGCCGCCGCCAAGCCCTTTTCGTCCTTGGGAGGGCAGATCTGGAGTCTGTTTGGGGCTCCGGAGAGGGGGATCTTCGTTCTTCGTCATCACCAACCCTTCTCCATTGCCAATTCCATGATGCTCCCCACCGGGAGTGAGTAACTCCTTCGTAGGCTCGCTGGTCAGTGAGGAGTTGGATGAGATTCATCATGTAATCGAGTTAGTTTTGTTAGGCTTGATCGCTAGTATCCACTATGTTCTTAGATTGATGTTGCTATGACTTTGCCATGCTTAATGCTTGACACTTTGGGCCCGGGTGCCATGATTTCAGATTTGAACCGTTTATGTTATCATCATTATATCCATGTTCTAGATCCGATCTTGCAAGTTATAGTCACCTACTACGTGTTACGATCCGGCAACCCCGGAGTGACAACAACTGGGCCCACTCTTGGTGATTACCGTAGTTTGAGGAGTTCATGTATTCACTATGTGTTAATGCTTTGTTCCGGTTCTCTATTAAAAGGAGGCCTTAATATCCCTTAGTTTCCAATATGGACCCCTCTCCCACAGGAGGGTAGGACAAAAGATTTCATGCAAGTTCTTTTACTAAAGCACGTATGACTATTTACAGAATACATGCCTACATTATATCGATGAACTCGAGCTAGTGCTGTGTCACCCTAGGTTATAACTGTCACATGATGAATATCATACAACAAGTCACCGGTCCAATGCCTACTAACTTTTCCATATTGTTTCTGCTAAGTTACTACTGCTATTATCACTGTTACACTTGCTACAAAATTACTGCTATCACTGTTACTGTTACTATTGCTGTTGTCACTACTATCAAAACTATCAAACTACTTTGCTACTGATCACTTTGCTGCAGATATTAATCTCCAGGTGTGGTTGAATTGAAAACTCAACTGCTAATACCTTCAAATATTCTTTGGCCCCCCTTGTGTCAAATCTGTAAATTTGGGTTGAATACTCTACCCTCGAAAACTGTTGCGATCCCCTATACTTGTGGGTTATCAAGACCTTTTTCTGGCGCCGTTGCCAGGGAGCATAGATATATTTGTTGAGTCACTTGGGATTATTATCATATTATCACTATGAAGAATATAAAGGATCCTAAGACTAAGATATTTCCCTCAAGGACGAGGGGAGGTAAGGAACTGCCATCGAGTTCTGCTTTAGATTCACCTTCTATTATGAATAAACTTGCAACACCACCAGATGCTATTAATTCTGGTATGTCGCAAGTTATTGATGATGCTACTTCTACTATGAATGATTCTTATGATGATGCTAGTACCTTGCTTCATAATGATGATGTCCCACTTGGTGAATTTCTTGATAAACAAATTGCTAGAGTTATACAACATGATGTTGTTGAATCTGATGATGAGCTTGAAACCGAAACTCCTGCTAGAACTAGCCTTCCTAGATATGAAGTGCCTAAGGTACCGGAAGGTTATGTTATGAGTGAATAAACAACTAGAGATATTCTTGCTTGCAATGACAGAGATGATCTAAAAAATTACTACACAAGTATAAAGAAAAATCTCTTAATGCTAGAATGAAATGTGATCCTAAGTTTGCTACTTCACCTATCTTTATTGATGATAAGGATTATGAATTCTCTGTCGACCCAGAGTTAATTACTTTGGTTGAATCTGATCCTTTCCATGATTATGAAACTGAAACCGTTGTGGCACATCTTACTAAGTTGAATGCCATAACCACCCTTTTTACTCATGATGAGAAAACTCGCTATTACTTTATTCTCAAATTATTTCCTTTCTCATTAAAGGGTGATGCTAAAGCTTGGTATAATACTCTTGCTCCTGGTTGTGTGTGTAGTCCCCAGGATATGATTTATTACTTCTCTGAAAAATATTTTCCTACTCATAAGAAACAAGCCGCCTTACAAGAAATATTTAACTTTGTGCAAAGTAAAGAAGAGAGTCTCCCACAAGCTTGGGGTAGGCTTTGCCAGTTACTTAATGCTTTGCCTGATCATCCTCTAAAGAAAAATGAAATACTTGATATCTTCTATAAAGGACTAACCGATGCTTCTAGGGACTTCCAAGATAGTTGTGCTGGTTGTGTTTTCAGGGAACAAACTGTTGGACAAGCTAAGGAATTATTGAATAACATATTGAAAAACTATGATGATTGGACTATTCCTGAACCACTGGCTAAACCCACTCCGAAGAAGATGGGTATATTATATCTCAATCCTGAAGATATGCAAGAGGCAAAGAAATCTATGAAGGAAAAAGGTATTAAAGCTGAGGATGTTAAAAATTTACCTCCTATTGAAGAAATACATGGGCTCAATACACCACCACTGCCTAAGGTGGTAGAGGTAAATTCTTTTATGAAGTTTAATGATAATGAATATCCTCACAATATACATCATAGTCAATGCTTTTATGAGTTTGAAAACTACATTAGAAAACAAGATCACTTCAATGCAAATGTTATGAAACAATTGGAATATAATTCTGATATGATTGCTCGCTTGAGTGACTTGTTATTTAGAAGCTCAAATGATGTTAGAGGTGTTGGAAAACATGCTTCTATGGTTCAAACTCAATTAGAACAAGTTGCTAAATCTCAAAGAGAATTACTTGATGAAATGAATCATAATATGCATGACTTTGCTGTTAGAGTTGCAACTAGAGGAGGTAAAATGACTCAGGAATCACTTTACCCTGAGGGAAACCCTAAAATAATTGAACAAGATTCACAAAGAGCTAACACTAGTGCACCTAGTCCTTCTAAAAAGAAAAAGAAAAATGATAGGACTTTGCATGCTCCTCGTGAACCTGAAATAGGGAAACCTCCTGATAATGATAATGAAATTTCTATCTCTGATACTGAAGCTCAATCTGGCAATGAACACTCACCTACTGATAATGAAAAAGTTAATGATGAGGTTCATGAAGACTCTCAACCAAACAATGAAAAAGAACAAGATAGTGATATTGAGATAGAACCACGTGTTGATCTTAATAACCCACAAGCTAAGAATAAAAGATATGACAAAAGAGACTTTGTTGCTAGAAAAAATGGTAAAGAAAGAGAATCGTGGGTTCAAAAACCTATGCCTTTTCCACCCAAGTCAACTAAAAAGAATGATGTTGAAGAATTTGAATGCTTTGCTGAAATGCTGAGGCCTGTCTTTTTGCGTACTCGCTTGACTGATATCTTGAAAATGCCTCCTCATGCATATTATATGAAAGACATCATCACAAATAAGAGAAAAATACCGGAAGCTGAAATCTCCACTATTCTTGCTAATTACACTTTTAAAGATGGAGAACCTACAAAACTTGGAGATCCGGGAATACCAACTATACCTTGCTCTATCAAAAAGAATTATGTGAAAACTTCTTTGTGTGATTTAGGAACTGGTGTTAGTGTTATGCCTTTCTCTTTATATAAAAGACTTGACTTGAATAAACTCAGACCTACTGAAATATCTTTGCAAATGGATGATAAATCAACTGCCATACCTATCAGTATCTGTGAGGATGTGCCCGTTGTTGTTGCTAATGTTACTATTTTGACTGACTTTGTTATATTTGAGATGCCCGAGGACGACAACATGTCGATTATCCTTGGCAGACCCTTCTTGAACACTACATGGGCTGTTATTGATTGCAATAAAAGCAAGATCACTTTTCATATTAATGGCAATGAGCATATGGTGCACTTTCCGAAGAAACAATTCCAAGTGAATGGTATTAATGTTATTGAAAAATCTCCGACAATCACTATTCTAAGTTTTCAAATACCTCTACCTACTATCAAAAAGAAATATGAAATACTTATTGTTGGGGAAATGCATATCCCCATTGAGGTAACTTAGTGATTTACGAAAGTTCTTCGGTTTCATGCTAATCGAAAGTGGTTGTTAATAAGACCTGATCAACCTTACTAATGGATCATTTTTGAACCGTATGAAGTTGATGAATTTAGTAAGCACTACCTTTTGTCCCTACCTTTTGTTTTCTGTTTTTATTAGTTAAATAAAATAAAATGCTATGTTTTGTCTGTTTTCTGAATTTCTCGTGCAATAAAAAATGACCCAAAAATAAAAGTTCTAAGAATGCCCTAAAAATTTTACACGATTTTTTCTGAATATTTGAGAATTTTTGGTGCAATAAAAATCAGAGGGAGGTACACCAGGTGGACACAACCCACCTGGGCGTGCCAGCACCCCAGGCGCGCCCTGGTGGGTTGTGGTCCCCACGTGGGCCCACTCACTTACCTCTTCATCACACATCATCACTTACCTCCAGAAAAAAATCTCCATTGCTCTCTCTCCCGTGTTCTTGAGCTCAAACCTGCGGATTTCGATCTCTTTGCTTGAAGCTCCGTTTCCGAAACTGTTTCGGGGGATTGTTGCTTGAAAATTGTACGCGGACATGAATATCTTCAGGAAGTTTGGCTCTAAGAAGAACTACAAGGGTGTTATTGGGGAGTCTTCTGACAGTGATCTCCACCCCTAGAGGTTGGCGGAGGTACGTCCATGCGAATGGCCGCATACCCCGTTCCTCGAAGATGCGGGAATCCTTCAAGAGTTCACACAATATGTTGCGAATGCCGTCCTCACGGACTTCATCGCAGATGAGTGTGACCAGCACCAAATCCTCACAAATATCTTTGTTCAGAGTTTTACTTTCCTACCTAGGAACAATCCTCCTGAAGTGAGCTTCAATTTATATGCTGAAAACCATCAGATACTGCTCACTGAGTTTTGTGATATATGCTTGATCCCCTCCAGTGGGAGCTTAGCTGAGCCTAGGCCGGCTGGGTTTGAGGATTTTATCGCACTTTGACAATGGGAGATGAGAGAGGGGTGTCAGCCACTATGGCTGCTAGCATACACTTTCCCGCCGTACATTATTTTGCTTGCTTGCTTGCTAGAAAGAAAGTAGGTGCGCTCAGTGCACCAGACTTTGCTGGTTTACACCGAGCACTAGAGGGCAACAACACCCATAGCTTGGGAGCTATTGTGGCTCATCGCTTCCATCTTAATAAATCACAGGGTGAAATACATGGTGGGATTTTTTCTACTCATTTGGTGGATCACTTTGAGGTTGAGATACGCCCTCATGATTACCCTTTGACCAAGGTCTACCTAGACAAGGCAGCCATGGAGCACCATCATTTTCTTGCACGAGATTATCCTGACATTCCTATTTCTTATAACCTTGTTTTTAGTGTTAAAACTCGTGATATTATTCCACTGCTTGCACCTGCTTTGTTTGATTCTGCTGCCAGGGGCAGATATAGGATCATACCCGCGGACATCATTGCCTACCGGAATGCTCAGGCTGCTACGGAAGCGGCACATGAGGAGCCTCCGCAGTGGTATGAGTGGATGCCCGCTCCTCAGCACCCCTACTACCCTCCAGGCTATTGATAAACTACCAAGTTAGGCCAAAAGCCTAAGCTTGGGGGAGTACGTGTTTCCACCGACTTTACATTCATGTCTACTTATTCCATTTGTCGGTGTCCACACTTTTTCATTGTATCATCCATGCTTAGAATTATTTTCTTGCTTTCTTATTGTGTGTTTGATAAACTTTAAGAAACCAAAAAAATTATTTGTAGTTAATTTACTTTCTATGCATGCTTAGTTGTAGTATTAAATATAAAACCCAAAAAGATTTCCTTGTTTTTTTTCTTTTGCTTGTTGGGAGCTTTCCCGTGTAAATAGTTTTTCTTGTTTTTGTTTTTCCCTTATTTGCTTGTTCAATAAAACCAAAAACCCCAAAAATATTTCAGTGTGTTTCTCTGAATTTCTTTTCTTTTTATTCGAGTCGTACCGAGGTGAAGACCATGGTGGAAATGTTGAGTGGCTCTCAGTTGAATAATTGTTGAACTAATAAAGAAGCTCAAAATTGGCACATTCATAAAATTAGCTTAGGTTATAATAAGGCTAATTCAAACTTATGATTGAAGTCACCTTGGAATGTCTCTATTCGAGAAGATCAATATGGATATGAAGATGGTCTAAAATGGAGCTCGGACACAAAAGTTATGAAAAGTTCAGAGATGCTCATGTTCACACCAGAGTAAAGAAAGGCATGCAACTCAATCAAGATCGCCTCTGATGGAAATTGTTTCAACATGAAAGTTGTGTGTCTCGTGGAAACGATTGATTTTGATAGAAAAATCGTCTTAATCCAAGTTCGTATGCAACCCGTGGAGGAAAAATAAGGTCAGAAACAGAAGCTCCAGAGTCATTCCGGACCGACCGAGTTGATTTGATCGGTGAGACCGAGTTGGTCCAAAAAATTACCAGAGAGTTGACAATGTTCACTCGGTGGGACCAAAGAAAACCAATCGGCGAGACCGAGTTGATCCGAAAAATTACAGAAAGTTACAGAGAGTTGGCCATGTTCAGTCGGTGGGACCGAAGCAAACCAATCGGTGAGACCGAGTTGATCTAGAAAATTGCCAAAGATTCTTGTCCGAGTTAGGTTAGGGTTTTTGATGTTTTAAACAGAATTTTTAGTCATTTTCTTGCATGGGAAGTCCAGCCACCTCATCAACGGATAAGAGGTGACGGCTGATTGAACAACACACAATCGAACAAATCAATCTACTACTTTTTCGTGTTCATTATCCCTCTCCCTCGTATCTTTCTTCTCGTTCTTCGTTCGTTCTTTGTTTGTAGGGCGGCGAACCTTGAGGCCCTAGGGGCGATCAGGTCGACCTAGGGCAGCCCATAGCCGCCGCGCTTCCAAACGGGGTCCCTCCCGGGCGCGTAAGGTTTTGGGTTCTCAAAAGCACCCGCCGGATTGCTTGCGTTCCGCGCTTCCGGACGTGTCTCCTTTGACGTGAGTTGTGGTGCATCACCCTCGGCGTTGGAGGTACACTGTGATGTGTTCGTGCGCGAACACACTTTTTGGCGACTCTGCTGGGGACGAAGCTTCGAACGGTCTCCTGCCCATTCTTACTACGAAGAGATCATCATCAAGAAGTTGTCATCTACAAAGGTAATACGAATACACAATTCCCCTTTGTAGATGCAAATAATTCATATGTTGTTTCTGGATCGCTTAATGAGCATAATGTATCGGCTACCCTAATTTCATCAATCATGCATCTAATTATATGCAAGGGCCGATGAAAATAATCTTCATGCTTCAAATTCTTATGATTTTAGCAACATACAACGTATGTATCCTAACTCTCATGCATCGGCAACCTCACAAATGCAGATGCCGATGAACAACGTGATGGGTTTAGGTAATCAATTTGAAACACATCATGTTAGAATTTCCAATGCCATGCAAGAAAGTGTTTCACCCTTTTATTCATTGGCAAGTAATGTGCTATATACTAATCCAACCATGCCGATGAACGAGAGAATTAGCCATGCTACTACTAGCTATTCGGCCAGTTGTTCTCAACCGTCATATGCTGCACCTCATGACAATAATTTTTCAGCACCATATAAAACTGTAGATGGTCATAATTCGTCTTCACACCTTCCTGGTCATAGCCAAATAAATGAAAATTTTACAAGAGCGGTTGTGCCGAATATTGTAGAAGATGAGGTAGTGGTGTTTGCATTGAAGAGTTTAGCCCAAAATTAGAGGATTAGTACTCTTTGCCTTGAACAACATGAAAAGGGGCTATTTCCTGATTATGCCGCAATAGAAACTAGAGTTTTGCAAGAAGATGAATCTTTGCCAATTGATAAAATTGGGAGCAAAAATATGGTTTTACAACAATGCATATGCCTTCAACTAGTACTACATCATATTATACACCCCTTACACAATTACAAAATTTCGGCAACACCCGTGTGTCATTGATGAAAGAATCTAAAAGCATTGGGGGGCAATCATATCCGGAGTGGGCAGAAATTGAGAAAAAGCTTAAAGCCAATTTTGCCGCTCACAGCCAGAAACAAATAAAAAAAGAATTGGCTTAGATAAAAGAAGCATTGACAATTGGTAGTATCAATGAAAAGAAGGATGATTTGGAACATGAAAGTGCTTCAGTTGAAAAAGCCGAAACAAGTAGTATATATTCCGAACTCAACAAATCCAAAGAGGCAAGCATTATTGAGAAAGGGCATGGCAAGCATAGCAAAACAACCATTGTTGATTTTTCTAAAATTAATGGAACCTACTTCCTGCCCTATGAGTTTCGTGACATAGAAATGGATGAACTTCAATGACAAGAACAAGTAGCCAAACAAAGTTCGGCCGACAAAAATCTTCAATGTAAGGATGCACAGAATTAAGAAAAAGATGATGAAGAGGCGTTGGGGAGCCATCCAAAGGCGGAGCAAGATATTGTTCAAGTCACACCACCATCATGCTCTCCCAACATATTTGAAGAGGTATGTTTAACAAGTAATTTACCTATTTTTATATTTGGTCACAACTTTATTGTTGATGCATCTATTAGAAATACTCTCGTAAGTGATTTTCAAAGGCCAATGAAGAAGGGTAATTTACTTTTTAGCAATAAAATTGTTATAGAGCATATCGGTCAACCCATTGTGCCATTTATAAAGACCGATAGTGACTTATTGTTGCAGCCAAAGCTTTCCCCGTTGCTTTATCTGAAGTTCATATCTAACTGGGTAGCTTTGCTTATTTCGTACTTGGCTTGCATTTTGTCTCAATTGAGACATGTGTGTTCTAACAATTTTTGCTTCGGAAAGATAAAGTCAAGATTAGATTCTTTTGAGAAAACCGATGGTAGTATAATATCTTACACAAAGACATCTAGGATAGAGTGCAAAACACAATGCATAGCCGAATGGGGATATTCCAAATTATTCATTTGCTTAACTCCAAAGCCGTTAGCACACCAAGATCGGCTAGAAAACAAGAAGTATACCTTCAATTCAAGCATGTGTGATCAAATATTTGATTTGTTGCTGAAAAATAATTACATTAGAATTCTTGATCACCATGAAAAGCCATCTATCAGAGGATGAATGTATTGTAAGTTGCATGATTCATTCAAGCATAGCTTTGAGGATTGCAATATGTTTCATCAAATAGTTAAATCGGCCATTGAAAAAGGATGATTGAAATTTGTTGAAACACCAAGAGATGACCAGTCTATTCCAATTGGTCCTGATGGCAAAAAGTTTTTGCATCGAGTGCTTCAAGCCGATCCATTTAAAGAGAAGGTAAAAACTACAGGTGATGGGATCAAGCTTTCAAGTAAACAAGTTTTTGAAGAGCACAATGAACATAATCTTGAGGCCAAGAATTGCATCGAAGCTACAGTGAAGACGCCAAGGACTGGGGGGCAGCAAGCAAATCAAATGATCGATGAAAGCGAACCAAAAGAGAACAAAGGCCGAAATAAGCGCAAGTTTAAGAGATCAAAAATCACCTTTGCTGAACTATTGGATAAATATCAAAAGAAGAGTGAAGAGAAGAATTCTTATCGACCAAATCATGCAAAGAAACCAAGATCACCCCCAAGGCGCAAATATGAAGAACGGTATTGGCAAAGTGAGAGTTTTTATGCAACATATTCATATCCTTATTTTGGACCGCCAATGCCAATGTCGTGGATGCCTCCCTATGCTCAAGTAGATCCATATCCATCATGGGATAGGTATGATACAAGGGCTCATTCTCCATCTTATTTTAGACCATCTCACCAATATTATGCAGCTCTGAGAAAAACAACATTTGAATAATCACATGTTAAAGACCGTTCCAATCGTAAGGAATCAGTCCCGAGCTCAAGGAAGAAGAAAGAGGTTGTCAAGAAAGTTTACCACGTTAAAAGAGATGGTCATAAGAGTGCCACTTCAGATTTGATCTCAAATGAAAATGAGCCAATAAAAGTGTTGATATTGCCTACTACAGGTAATGAGATGAAGCAATCAATTGTTGAGAGTCAAAGGGCCAAATTTGAAGAAAATAATTGAGAGTGCACAAGGCAAAAAAAGAATTGCCATTGGTCATAACAGAATCACAGCCGAGATGCCCACTCGGCTTATCGTATTGGCAAAAGAAGTAATTACAAGATCTTAGTGCACAAGAGTTGATAAATAAGAACATGTCATGGGTTCCCAAGAGGATCAATCAAAACAAAAATGATGTGCATACATCTATTTCAACAAGTACAATAAAAGTGAAGAAAGAGAAGGATGGAAGCAACAAACAATTAAGCCGATGGCGTGCATCACAACATCAAAATCATCGGTTAGCACATCATCCATTTTCTTCAACAATGTCATTGATGCCTTTGCCATGGAATTAATCCCTAGGTATGATCAATTACCCTCCATGGATTTATTTTGATCCATGGATGCAACATAATTTTCTATATCATGATAGGGTATTACCAAATCACTATACATTTGATTCGCTACAAGTTTGTTGCTGATCCAAAGAGCCAAAATACCTGATTTGTCATTTAATTTGTTTATTTCGGCTATACATGCTTTGGTGGATGAATTCTACATGAACCTTATGGAGGTGGCCGATATTTATTTATCGCCCTAAGAATATGACAAAGCATGACCGGTGTAGCATTCTAACATCGTCCTTAGTTTGATTGGAGAGCAAGACAAGGTACATGTTCATGGAAATCTATACGTATGATTATATTATGCTTGCATGGAGATGAAACATTATGACCGATGCCATTCAAAATATGTTGCATAGACCAATTCATAGAAGTTGAGTGGGTTTATGCTTTGATTTAATATATATGATTTGGCCTACGAATCTTTCAAGTCTATGAGAGGCAAAATCATTATTTTTTTTATTATCGACCATCGGATTTAATATTGATATTAGCCTTGTATTTCTAGTACTATGGAGATTATGTTTTGATGGTTGAATTCATAACAATGGCCAAGGTGTTGGTGTTGTTTATATATCTCCTTATGGTGCTATTTTGTGAAACCTCATGCCACTTTAAATATATTTTGCACAATAATCAAAGACAAATATGCAATGTTATTTGGTTTGGATCTTTTGGGTGTCATAGGTGCTATGCACATTGAGGCTTTCGGTGATTCGTTATGAGTAGTGCAGCAAATAGCCATGGTTTATCAATATTTTGACGAATCACTTATAGTTTACCTTGAGGTATCTCTAGATATAAAATTTACATTGGGTTGCTTTAATATTTCTCATATATCTAGACATGAAAATTGAAGAGCAAATGTGTTGGCGCAACAAGCATTCGGCTACCATGTTGATCATGGTGTATTGCACATCTATCAATAGCTGATGCTTGATCTCACTGACATAGGTATGGCCGAACCAAAGCCCACTGCTTCGGCCACTAATGAAATTTGTATGCAGGTGAAAGAAAGGATTAGAGGGAATTCATTCTTGATTGTCTGCAAAATCCCAGCGAAAAGGTTAACAATATGGTTCGGAGGATGACTTTGAAATACATATTTATGGAAATTTATCACCGGATGTTAATGAAATTGAGAAGGTTTCACCCAAGTTTGCATCAAGGATTCAAACAAGTAATAGCCGACATAGAATGTCTATTACTTAGAAGATGCAGAATGGCCGATGGAGTGTTGACATCGTCCTTAGAACCAACATGGTACAAATTATTTTTCGGCACGCTAACTATGCCGAAAAACAGGGGGGGCATGTGTTGACGCTCAAAATTGGCACAGTATAAAATTAGCTTAGGTTATAATAAGACTAATTCAAACTTAAGATTGGAAGTCACCTTGGAATGTCTCTATTCGAGATATCAAGATGGATATGAAGATGGTCTAAACTGGAGCTCGGACGCAAAAGTTATGACAAGTTCAGAGGTGCTCATGTTGACACCAGAGTAAAGAAAGGCATGAAACTCAATCAAGATCGCCTCTAATGGAAACTGTTTCAACATGAAAGTTGTGCGTATCGTCAAAAAGATTGATTTTAATATAAAAATTGTCTTAATCCGAGTTCGTATGAAACCTTTGGAGGCAAAATAAGGTCAGAAACAGAAGCTCCAGAGTCATTTCAGACCAACCGAGTTGATTTGATCGGTGAGACCGAGTTGGTCCAGAAAATTACCACATAGTTGGAAATGTTCACTTGGTGGGACCGAAGCAAACCAATCGGCGAGACCGAGTTGATCCAGAAAATTACATAAAGTTACAGAGAGTTGGTCACGTTCACTCGGTGGGACCGAAGCAAACCAATCGGTGAGACCGAGTTGATCCGGAAAATTCCCAAAGATTCCTGTCCGAGTTAGGTTAGGGTTTTTGATATTTTAAATGGAATTTTTAGTCCTTGTCTTGTATGGGAAGTCTAGCCGCCTCCCAAATAGATAAGAGGTGACGGCCGATTGAACAACACACAATCGAACAAATCAATCTACTACCTTTTCATGTTCATTATCCCTCTCGCTCGTATCTTTCTTCTCGTTCTTCGTTCTTTCTTTGTTTGTAGGGCGGCGAAGCTCGAGGCCCTAGGGGCTATCAGGTCGACCTAGGGCAGCCCATAGCTGCCGCGCATCCAGAGGGGGTCCCTCCCAGGCGCGTAATTTTTGGGTTCTCAAAAGCACCCGCCAGATTGCTTGCGTACCGCGCTTCCGGACAGGTCTCCTTTGACGTGAGTTGCAGTGCATCACCCTCGGTGTTGGAGGTACACGGTGATGTGTTCGTGTGTGAACACTTGTCTTCTCTTGTTGAATAAAATGTTTTGCAGATTCTAGGTTAGTCCACGGAACTCTTGCACTATTATTACTTTCATATCATTCGGTCATGCAAGTGAAAGGCAATAATGGCAACATTCGATGAACTGGCCGTGGCACAAAGAAACTAGTATGAACTTGACTAGTTCTGTCTATGTAAATATGTTTAACCTAGCATCCATGATTCATCCCATTATGATTAAACATGTTTGCAATGGCAATTAGAGATTATAGTTTCTCATGCCATGTTGTAACACCCCGGATGTAACTTTCCATAATTGTAACTCCGACTCTTGCCATTTCCGGCTATGTGATATGATATTCCCATCGTGGTTGGGTTATTGTCTTTGTTTTGCATTTTGTTCATGTCATGCATTTCATCTCATGTCATCATGTGCATCTTATTTGTATCCGTCTTCGTCTCATGCATCAGGTCGTTTTCCCCATTGTCCGTTTTGCAATCCGACACCCCCTCATGCACCCGTTGCACCCCTCTAATCTCGTTTCATGAGTGGGAGAAAAACATTCTCGAAATGGGTCGAGATTTGATGAGTGGCCTTGGTACATGACCGGTAGGCCGCCTGTCAAACTTCGTTCCATTTGGAGGTTGTTTGATGCCCCAACGGTTAACCGGGTAACCGTAAAATCCCCTCTCTTGTTGCAGCCCAACACCCCTCCAAATATCCCACTAACCCATCTAAACCCCCTCCATGCTCTTCGCCGTTGGATCACGATCGTGTGGGCGAAAACCGCACCTCATTTCGACACTCCTAGCTCCCTCTACCTATAAATATGCACCTCCCCTCGAAAATCATGGATGAAACCCTAAAATCACCCCTCTCGCTTGCTGGACATGTCCACCATCCGCCGGACAACTTTGCGCCGCCGCTCCGCGCCAACCGGCGCCTAACACATGGCAACCGCCACCGCCGTGGGCCGCCGGCCCGCTTCCGCCCCCAGCCCGCTCATCACCCGCGCCGCTCCTCCCGTGCACCGCTCGCGCCACCCCACCGCCACCGGACCTCCGCCGCCACGCCTTCGCCGCCCGCGCTTTGGCCGCCGCCTCAGCGCCACCCTTGCCGTCGCCCTCTATGCATCTTTGGGTAAAGTTCAGTAAGGGAGTTTTGTCCTATGTCTTTAGTACTAGCATGACATGTCTTTGTTTGCCATGTTATGTTCTTGTAGCATGTTGTTTGCTAGCTCTAAACATTGCTATATGCTGCTGTTTGACATGTTTAGTATTTTCTCTAAGTCTGTGAAGCTGATATCATTTGCATTTTGGCATGCTATTTTGAGCTTGTTCTATTGAGAACTAGCAGGATCTCAGTGTTCATGATTTGTAGAGCTTCACCTGTACTTTATGGTCATGTGCTTTGTTGCTATGTTGGAGTGTCGTAGCATAGTTTCTTGTTGCATTCTAAGTGCTATGATGATGTTAATCGCAGATTTGTGTCATTATTGTTTTGCTTGTCATTTGCAAACCGTGCATCCATTTCCTGTGATCCTTATATCGATTTCGACCAAAATTACCCCATCTTTCCAGCGGCATACTTGGTTTGCCAAGATGATGCCTTGTTCATCCTTTTCCCTTCCGAATTACCCATATGCATTGCACATCGTACCTTGTATCTCATGCCATGTCTTGCATCATGTTGCTTGTGCATTGCACCGTGATTGATTGTTGTTCCGTTGCTTGTGTTCTTGCTTTGGGTAGAGCCGGGAGATGAGTACGTGAACGAGGAACCTGTTGAGTACTCTAACGAGGAGCAAGCTTTTGACAACTTAGAGAACTTTGTAGGCAAGATGACCATTACCCTCGATATCACTTCTATCTTTGCTTGCCAGTTGTTCATTCTATCGCTAAGTCGCGCTACCTACCACTTGTTTGTCATGCCTCTCATATTTCCATGTCAAGCCTCTAACCCACCTTCCTAGCAAACCATTGTTTGGCTAAGTTACCACTTTTGCTCAGCCCCTCTTATAGCGTTACTAGTTGCAAGTGTCTTGAAGTATGTTCCATGTTGGAACATGGATATGTTGGGATATCACATTATCTCTTATTTAATTAATGCATCTATATACTTGGCAAAGGGTGGAAGGCTTGGACTTTTGCTCCGTGTTTTGTTCCACTCTTTTCGCCCTAGTTTTCTGTCATACCGGTGTTATGTTCCTTGATTTTGCGTTCCTTACACGGTTGGGGTTATGGGACCCCCTTGACAGTTTGCTTTGAATAAAACTCCTCTAACAAGGCCCTACCTTGGTTTTACATTTTCCTAACAACCTATAACCTTCCCTTGGGTTCTGCAGACCCGAGAGTCATCTTTATTTTAACCCCCCAGGCTAGTACTCCTCTGAGTGTTGGTCCGAACTGAGTAGACTGCGGGTCCACCTCGGGGAAACTTGAGGGTTGGTTTTACTCGTAGGATGACTCATCCGGTGTGCCCTAAGAACGAGATATGTACAACTCCTATAGGGATTTGTCAGCAAGTCGGGCGGTCTTGCTAGTCTTGTTTTACCATTGTCGAAATGTCTTGTAACCGAGATTCCGAGACTGACCAGGTCTTTCCAGGAGAAGGAATATACTTTGTTGACCGTGAGAGCTTGTGATGGGCTAAGTTGGGACACCCTTGCAGGGTATAAACTTTCGAGAGCCGTGCCCGCGGTTATGTGGCAGATGGGAATTTGTTAATATCCGGTTGTAGAGAACTTGACACCTGACTTAATTGAAATGAATCAACCGCGTGTGTAGCCATGATGGTCTCTTTTCGGAGGAGTCCGGGAAGTGAATACGGTTTGGGTTATGTTTGAACGTAAGTAGTTTCAGGATTAGTTCTTGATCACTTTTAGCTTCACGACCGTTGCGTAGCTTCTCATCTTACTCTTATTTGCGTATGTTGGCCACCATATTTGCTTAGCGCCCGCTGCAACTCCACCTCATAACCTTGTCCTACCCATAAGCTTAAATAGTCTTGATCTCGTGGGTGAGAGATTGCTGAGTCCTTGTGACTCACAAATACTACCAAAACAGTTGCATGTGCCCATGATACCAGTGCAGGTGATGCTACCGAACTCAAGTGGGAGTTTGATGAGGACCTTGGTCATTACTATCTTTCGTTTCCCGATGATCAGTAGTGGAGCCCAGTTGGGATGATCGGGGATCCAACATTTGGGGTTTATCTTCCTTTTCATTTGGTTTTGACCATAGTCAGTCTATGAATGTATTTTTGATGATGTATGAATTATTTAAGTATTGTGTGAGGTGGAGATTGTAAGCCAACTCTCTTTATCGCATTCTTGTTCATTACGTGGGATTGTGTGAAGATGACCCTTCTTGCGACATAACCACAATGCGGTTATGCCTCTAAGTCGTGCCTCGACACATGGGATATATAGCCGCATCGTGGGCGTTACAAGTTGGTAATTAGAGTCATCCCCGACTTAGGAGCCCCCTGCTTGATAGAATCGCTGACGTTGTTGAGTCTAGAACAAAATGTTTTGAGTCTTGGGATTATATATATCAGAGAGTAGGATTCTTTTTACTCCTCAGTCCCTTCGTCGCTCTGGTGAGGCCTCCTGACGTAGATGTTTTGTCTTTCCTCTCCGCAAATTTCATGATTTTTTTAGGATCACGCGGGTATCTTGGAATCGTTCCAATATTCTTGTGACGAGAACATTGTTATTGGTGCCTCCTGACATTTAGGGGTTGTGGTAGTGTCCCGAGGAGTTGAGGTCCGAGGTGTTGTCGTCACAATTTTATCGTTGCAGTTCTGGAATACTTGAGTTCACCGACATCAAAAATATCTTTTATGCAGTTGTTGGTGAGATAACCTCGATGCCACCCAGTACTGGGGCGGGAGTTCGGGAGTATTGCTATAACTCGTATAACAGATGCTTTTCGAAGGTTGAGGTACATGATTTCCAAAGGTTTCTTGGTTATGTGTTGATGGATGGATACAGTTGGAGCGTAGGGCTTGTTAGTTGTGTGATATATATTGTGCCTCCCTGTATCCCCAACACCAGATTGCATAAGAAGAAAGTTTCAGGAGTTTATAGTTGGGAATTCAAGTACCTTGTTGTGATTGGGTAATCCTTACCACTTATTCGTTCCAGTTGTACCTTGTTGCTTCATTCATCAACCTTTATCTTAGTGGCTTCTGACCTTATTGGTCGTGTATTGTTAACTTTGGAATTCATTCGTTCAACTCTGTTCGGATGTTTATTGTGAAGACTATATGTTGCAATTTCTATCCATTGATTCAGCTTGTATATCTGTCTATCAAGATTCTAATGGATGTCACCCTCTTTAGGATGGCTCCTCCAATGCATCTGAATCCGGACCGCAATGAAGGGAGTCAGGCGAACCCTCCACCTCCACCTCCGGAGGCATGGCAAGCTGTCATGGCAGCCACCAACGCCAATGCCCAGATGCTTTTGCAACTCTTGCAAGAGCGCAACCGAGGTCAAGGCAACCAAGGGAATCGAGGCCGAGGGAATTTCAACAATCAGCCTTAGTTTGCTACCCTCAACCAGTTCGTTGCAAATCAGCCGAAGTCTTTCAGCTACTATGCCGAGGCCACGGACGCCGATGATTAGCTCATGGACATCAACAAGCATTTTTTAATGTAGCAATGTCAGGCCTGAGGACTACGTCAAGTTTGCTTCTTTTCAACTTAAGGACGAAGCTGCTGATTGGTATCAGCAATACAAAACTTCCAGAGGAGGTCGTGTGATTACCTGGGATGACTTCTGCCGAGATTTCGAAGCTCATCACATTCCTACAAGTGTTGCTAAGAGTAAGCGTGAGGAGTTCCGCAATCTCAAACAAGGAAGCATGTCCGTGTACCAATACAACATCCAGTTTCAGAAAATTGCTCACTTCGCAAGGCAGGATGTTCCTGATGAAAAGAGCATGTTCTATCACTTCAGAGGTGGCCTCAAAGAATATCTACAATTAGTTGTCGTTCTTGTTGAGCCTACTAAGTTTGATGAATTCTATAACATGTCCTTCAAGCAAGAAGGTGCACAGCTCAAGTGTGAGGCTTCTAAGAAGAGAATCAGGGATGTAGTCCAGTCTTCTTCTTCCTCACAAGTGGCAGCTAAGCAACAGAAGTTCTGGCTTCCTCCTCCTCCGTTTGCTCAGCCCTACCAGCATAAGAACAAAGGTGGCCATGGATCTTCCCGCCCACCCAACCCAGGCTTTCAAAACAAGTCTCATACTCAAGCTCCAAGGTCAAGTGCTGCTTATCATCATCCGCTCTCAGATGTCACTTGCAACAAGTGTCAGCAAAAAGGTCACTATGCAAACAAGTGCTTCAACCAAAGGCGCCATCCGCCTCCTCCTCCTGTGAGATCTTCAAGCAATGCAGTGGTCAAGCATAATCCCAAGTCTGCAAGAGTGAACTTGATGAATTCTATTCAAACAGAGGATTCTTCAGAAGTGATCATGGGTAATCTCCAACTTAATGATATTCCTGCAAAAGTTTTATTTGATACTGGTGCATCGCATAGTTTCATCTCAAGACCTTTTGCATCAAAGCACGATTTGGTTTTTCCAGATTTGCCTAGACTATTATTAGTTGTCTCTCCGGGTAAATTCATGAACGCAAGCTCCATGGTTCGGGATGTTTCTATCAAGATGGGAAACTATAAATTTCTGTCTTCTCCAATTGTTCTTGGTGACTCGGATATTGATCTAATTCTCGGAATGGACTGGCTTTCTAAGCACAAGGCTCAAATTGATTGTGCTGCCAGGGAGATTCAATTGACACACTCTTCTGACGATGTGATCATCTATGCTGCTCGAGACGAGACCATTCGACTGTTTTCTCTCAATGAGAAGGGCCAGCTAGACGCAATCTCTTAGATTCCAGTCGTTTATGAGTACCAAGACATCTTTCCAGAAGAGCTTCCGGGAATGCCTTCTCTGTAACACCCCAGATGTAACTTTCCATATTTGTAACTCTGACTCTTGCCATTTTCGGCTTTAAGTTATGAGATTCCCTTCGTGGTTGGGTTTTTGTCTTTGTTTTGCATTTTGTTCATGTCATGCATTTCATAACATGTCATCACGTGCAGCACATTTGCATACGTGTTCCTGTCAGGCATTCGATCATTTTTCCCCATTGTTCGTTTCGCAATCTGACACTCCCACATGCACCGGCACACCCCTCTTGTCTCTTTTCGTGAGCGAGAGTTAAATGTTATCGGAATGGGCCGAGATTTGTCAGGTGGCCTTGGTACACCACCCGTAGACCGCCTGTCAAATTTCGTTCCACATGGAGGCCTTTTGATGCCCAAACGGTTAACCGGGTAACCTCAAAGGCCTCTTATGTGTTGCAGACAAACACCCCTCCAAAACAGCCCAATAACCCATCAAAACCTTCTCCATGTCCTCCGTCGTCAGATCACGATCGTGTGGGCGAAAACCGCACCTCATTTGGACACTCCTACCTCCTTCTATCTATAAATATGTGCCCCTCCCTGAAAATTCGCGGATGAAAGCCAAGCTTTTCCCCTCTCCACCGCCAGACACACCTTCCCCACCGACGGACACGTCCAACCGCCGCCCCGCAGCCAATCAGGCTCCGCCACGCGTCCGCCGCCGCCGTCCCATGCCGCCGGCCCGGCGAG
>NC_057806.1:190565781-190578338 GCF_018294505.1 Triticum aestivum
CCCCCACACCGGCTGGGCTCCGCCGCGCCGCTCCTCACCTGATGCACCGCCGCCCTCTGCCGGTTGCTGCGCTGGTCGCCGCCGCCCCATCGCCTGGCGCCACCGCCTCCTCGCCTGGATTTGGCGAGATCCCGGCCGGGGAGGACCTCGCCGACCGGATCCGGCTACCACCTCGCTCTCCGATCTCCTTCCTCCTCTCTGGCGAAGCTCCGGCGAACTTCGACCCGCGTGCCCCAAAACCCTAGATCCGTTTTTCGGGAGGTGAATTTTGTCTAAGTCTTTTTCTCTGTGACATTTTTCATGCCTACTTCATCATGTCATATCTGGCTGCTCGGTGCTCCAAATCTTGCATACCATATGTCAAATTGTTCGTCTCATTGAGCTCTTCAAGACAGTAGCATTTCCATGCATGTTACTTCCCGTTATGATGCCTTTTACATTGATGCAAGAGTGCTATAAAATTTTAGCTGCTGGTACTTATCAGATCCTGGGGTTTTGTCATTTTTGTTGCATTTGATGTGTGCATCATATGATCATGAGGTCTACATGTGTTTTGAACTACACCATGCCATATTTACAGAGGTGCAAGCCTTGTATTTTTTTTTGATTTATGTGGTAAGTAGCACAAGCATACAAACTAGGCTTTACAATGTTGCTGTTTTCAGGGACTTAGGATTTTGCTAGGTCTTTTCCTGCTGTTATTTTGATGCCATGTAAACTTGATGCTACATTGAGATCCATGCTTGTTTTCGGATACTTCAGTAAGGAAGTTTTGAACATGTGGTTATGCTCTATCCATTCATGCCCCTGTTTGCAATTATGGAGTGCTCTAGCATGTCTTTTTATTGCTCTACTTGTGCTATAAAATGTTCCTGGCAGAATGTTAACATGTTAATCCATATTTCCATGGTTGTTGCTAGTGATCCATGCATCCTATTAACTTGCTCTTGCCATGGTTAGCTTCATGAACATGTCATATTGCTATTAGTATGCTTATGTTGTCATGCAATGCGTTGTGGTGAGTGGCATGAGCTCGCAAAGTTGCTATCACGAATCTGTTTATGCCATGCTCTGTTTTTTCTTCTAAGTCTGAAACTTTTAATAAAAATTGCTATGTTTACATGGGTTCCATCATATCTTCTGTGCCTTTTTGGCTCATGTCCAGTAAGGGACTTTTGATCCATGCTTTTAGTAAAATCATGCCATTCCTTTTTCTGCTATGATATGTTTCTGTAGAATGTTGTTTGCTTGCTCTAAACATTGCTTCCTGATGTTATTTTGACATGCTAGTATTTTCACTAAGTCTGTGAAGCTGATATCTTTTGCACTTTTACCATGCTTGTTTGAACCTGTTCTAGTGTGATTTAGCCGTAGCACAGTGTTCCTGTTTTGTCAAGTATCTCATGTACATCACTGCCGTATGCTTTGTTGTTATGTTGGAGTGCACTAGCTTAGTTTCTTGTTGCATTCTAAGTGCCATCGTGCTGTTAATCGCAGTTTTGCGTCATTCTTGTTTTGCTTGCCATTTGCAAACCGTGCATCCGTTTTCGGTGATCTATATCGTTCTCGACCAAAATCATCTCATCTTTCTAGTGGCATACTTGGTTTGCCAAGTTGATGCTTTGATCTTTCTTTCCCTTCCGGAGCACGCATATGCATTGCATATCACATCTTGCATATCATGCCTTGCATTGCACCGTGATTGATTGTTGTTCCACTGCTTGTGTTCTTGTTTTGGGTAGAGTCGGGAGACGAGTACGTGAGCGAGGAACCTGTTGAGTAAGCTAACAAGGATCAAGCTTTCGACAACTCTGAGAACTTTGCAGGCAAGATGACCATACCCTCGAAATCACTTCTATCTTTGCTTGCTAGTTGTTCGCTCTATCATTATGTTGCGCTACCTACCACTTGTTATATCATGCCTCCCATATTGCCATGTAAAGCCTCTAACCCACCTTCCTAGCAAATCGTTGTTTTGCTATGTTACCGCTTTTGCTCAGCCCCTCTTATAGCGTTGCTAGTTGCAGGTGAAGTTGAAGTTTGTTCCATGTTGGAACATGGATATGTTGGGATATCATCATTATATCTTATTTACTTTATTGCATTTATATACTTGGTAAAGGGTGGAAGGCTCGGCCTTATGCTTGGTGTTTTGTTCCACTCTTGTCGCCCTAGTTTCCGTCATACCGGTGTTATGTTCCTTGATTTTGCGTTCCTTACGCGGTTGGGTGTTATGGGAACCCCTTGATAGTTCGCTTTGAATAAAACTCCTCCAGCAAGGCCCAACCTTGGTTTTAACATTTGCCACCTAAGCCTTTTCCCTTGGGTTCCACGGACTCAAGGGTCATCTTTATTTTAAACCCCCGGGCTAGTGCTCCTCTGAGTGTTGGTCCAAACTGGGCGATGTCCGGCGCCCCCTGGGCAACCAGGGTCTATGCCAACCTGACGTCAGGCCCATCCGGTGTGCCCTGAGAACGAGATACGTGCGACTCCTATCTGGATTTGTCAGCACATTGGGTGGCTTTGCTGGTCTTGTTTTTACCATTGTTGAAATGTCTTGTAACCGGGATTCCGGTACTGATCGGGTCTTCCCGAGAGAAGGAATATCCTTCGTCGACCGTGAGAGCTTGTGATGGGCTAAGTTGGGACACCCCTCCAGGGTATAAACTTTCAAGAGCCGTGCCTGCAGTTATGTGGAAGATGGGAATTTGTTAATATACGGTTGTAGAGAACTTGACACTTAACTTAATTAATGAATCAACTGCGTGTGTAGCCGTGATGGTCTCTTTTCGGCGGAGTCCGGGAAGTGAACACGGTTCTTGTGTTATGCTTGAACATAAGTAGTTTCAGGATCACTTCTTGATCACTACTAGATTCTCGACCGTGTGTTGCTTCTCTTCTCGCTCTTATTTGTGTATGTTAGCCACCATATATGCTTAGTGCTTGCTGCAGCTCCACCTCACTACCTTCTCCTACCCATAAGCTTAAATAGTCTTGATCTCACGGGTGTGAGATTGCTAAGTCCTCATGACTCATGGGTACTTCCAAACAGTTGCAGGTACAAATGAGGATAGTGCAGGGGATGCTATCGAACTCAATTGGGAGTTCGACGAGGATCTGGGTCGGTACCGCGTTTCGTTTCCTGATGATCAGTAGGTAGCCCAGTTGGGATGATCGGGGATCTAGCATTTGGGGTTGTCTTCCTTTATTTTGGTTCTGTAGTCGGACCTTTGATTGTACTTTGGATGATGTATGGATTATTTATGTATTGTGTGAAGTGGCGATTGTAAGCCAACTCTTTATCCCTTTCTATTCAGTACATGGGATTGTGTGAAGATTACCCCTCTTGCGACAAAACTACCATGCGGCTATGCCTCTAAGTTGTGCCCCGACACGTGGGAGATATAGCCGCATTGTGGGTGTTACATCCTCACCGGCCAGTTGAAATCGTTATCGATCTTGAGCCTGGTACTGAACCCATTTGCAAGTGTCCATACAAGCTTGGACCAAAGGAGCTTAAGGAATTGAAGAAACAACTCAATGAACAAGAGCGTCTAGGTTTGATCAGACCAAGTTCATCTCCGTGGGGTTGTGGTATTCTTTTTGTCCAGAAGAAGTGTCGTGGATTTGTCACGATAGATGTCCTAGTGTGAGGACTTAGTCGTGAGGCCAGCGCATCTTTGTGGTAGCTTGAGAGGGGTTGATCGGGATGAGAGACGCAGGGCGGATCAACGCACAAGACAAGGATTTAGACAGCTTCGGGCCCCGGGAAACATCATCCGGTAATAGCCCTACATGTTGTTTGTGGCTAGATCTCATTATGCTCATGAGAGAGCCGCCGCATAAGCCGGCTCCCCCTTTGTGTCTAGCCCTAGAGATTGTTTGCTGCTTCTTGCCTGTCCCTCTTTGGGAGCCCTGCCCCTCCTTATATATGTTGAAGGGGCGGGTTACATGAATAGTCCTAGTAGGATTAGGATTAACCTATTACAAGTGGAGTCCTAGTCTTGCTTCCTTTGTAGGAGAATATTCCTTATGCCTTTCCTCTTATACCGACCCATCATAAACATGAGTCGGCCTTCTGGGCCTTGGGCCTAGTCTTCTATCTGACCCGCCGTTAGGGCCATCCGTGAGTCGCCACTCTGGTGGGTTACCAATGAAAACGCCAAGCCCGACCGGGTCATACTTCCGGCCCGGTCATACCGTGGGGTATATCCCCGATAAGAAGGATGGGACGGACCGACTTTGTGTCGACTACCATCCATTGAACAAGAAGACAATAAAGAACAAGTATCCACTTCCCAACATCAATGAGCTATTCGAGCAACTTAAAGGTGCTAAAGTATTCTCCAAGCTTGACCTCCTTATGGGTTATCATCACATTCACATTCGTGAACAAGATATTCCCAAGAAAGCATTCAGAACAAGCTTTGGTTCTTATGAATATATTGTCATGTCTTTCGGCCTTGTCAATGCTCCTCCAACATTCTCTCGCATGATGACCTTCATCTTCAACCCCTACACAAATGAATTCATCCTAGTGTATCTCGATGATATCTTGGTCTTCTCCAAGAATAAGAAGGATCATGCCAAACATTTGAGATTGGTGCTCGACAAGCTCAGAGAGTATCAATTCTATGCAAAGTTTTCCAAATGTGAGTTTTGGCTCGATGAAGTTCTTTATCTTGTCCATATCATCTCCGCCAAGGGCATTTCTGTTAATCCAGAGAAGGTTTCTACAATTGTGAATTGGGAACCTCCTCAAAATGTCAAGCAGCTCCGCAGTTTTCTTGGACTTGCAAGCTATTGCCGAAGATTCGTTGAGAATTTCTCAAAGATTGCAAAGCCTCTTTCCAACCTCCTCCAGAAGCATGTCAAGTATGTCTGGATGCTTGAGTGTGACATTGCTTTCAACACCCTTGTCGGCGTTCTGGGAACGGGGGTCCCCAGACTTGCCTACGTACGGCCACCGGCGTGGCTAAGCCAGCAGGCCGTACGACCCATCTGCACCAACAAGGCATCCAAGACCCTCGCGAGGCGGATGACGCAAGACCTCCTCAGGAGTGGCCTAGCCAGGCAGGCTCACAAGGAGCAGAGATATCAAGGCGGGGCAAACATCACGAGGCTCTCGTGGCGTGAGCCATGACGATCGGTGCCAGGTGGGCGCCAGCGCGTGCAGCGTCCTTGTTTCCTCGTTGGTGCTAAGGAAGCAGGCGCAGGCGAAGAGTACTGAGGCATCAGGAAAAGGTTTCCATATCGGTGCAACGAGACCAAGACCAGAAGGACGACAAGATGGAGGTCATCGTGGATCCCAAGATAGCGTCACCACCAGAGCCTTTCGCAGGCGAAGACCATTTTTTTCAGGATAGCTTGTACTAGTTGTCCCCCTTCGAATTTGCCGGCCGTTGTTGGCTCCCTTCCCACTCAATATTTGGGAAGAGGACCAGGGCCTATATAAGTAGAGCTAGCCACCACCATAGGGGGGAGGCGAATCACTCTCACCTGCACAAGTTAGCCAAGCACAAGAACACCTCAGCCTCACGAGGCTGTTCTTCCCCTTGTACTGTTCATCATCAGCCCAAGAGACAATCCACCACCACCACACTGGAGTAGGGTATTACACCACAACGGTGGCCCGAACCAGTATAAATCTCGTGCCTTTCCGTGTTGCGAGTTGGTCGAGTTCGTCCGCGAGATCTTAGCGAGCTAGGGCATAGATTGGTAGGAGGGAAAGACTTCGCGCACACCCCAGTGTTCGAACCTTAAGGGTTTGCTAGAACCCCACATCCGACATTTGGCGCGCTAGGTAGGGGTGCGCCATACCTTCCCTTCCATCAGTTCATCGCTCCGTCGCTCCGTCGTCTCCATGGTGGACGCTCGCCGTGCTCGAGCTGAGCATCGGGCTGCCCTCACCGCCCGCATTGCTCAGATGGCTCCCATCGGTGGGCCACCTCATCGTTCTTTGTCTCCCACCGCCAACGCTGCCACCGGCCTGACGGGGAACGAGCAACTGGCATCCTCGCTGCATCCTTTGGTACGGCAGGATGGCCGCACCGCCACTCCATCGCTGACCCCGGCAGGTTCTTCGTCTCATGCACGCCGCGCTACCATGGAGGCGCGGGCCGCACTCCTCGCCGCAAATGAACTCCTGCGCTACCGCCCAGTCGACAACCTCTACGAGGAGTGGCTCGACCGCGTCGCCGAGCTCGTCCGTGCCGCAGGGGGGTCTCTGGCGTCGTCCCTCTCTCTACCTCACCCTCAGCCAGCCATGGGTGACGAGGCCCATGGCGCGCCTCCACCACCTCTGCCCCAAGACGGTGCCTTGGCACCAAGGTGTGCGGCCCCGCGGTGTGATCTGCCATGCCCGGCGCCTGCGCGCGAAGAGAGAAGCTGCCAAGAAATCCCTCGGCCGCAAGAAGCTGCACCCGCACTTCCCGCGCCACCTCGTCAAGACCGTGCACCGCCTGCGGCGGCACCGCTTGGACCTCGTCAAGACCAAGTTCCACCTCCGAAGTGGGCCCCAGCATCCACGGCCAGCTGCCGCGCCTTCACCCTCGAGCTGCGCAGCGTCGCCTGGCCAGGCAAGTTCAAGCCAGATTTGCCTCCTCGCTATGACGGCACCGCCGACCCCGCGGAGTTCCTGCAACTGTATGAGCTGAGCATCGAAGCGGCCAAGGGCGATGAGAAAGTCATGGAGAACTGGTTTCCCATGGCTCTCAAGGATGGGGCCCGCTCCTAGCTCCTGAACCTGCATCATGGCTCGATCTCCTCCTGGGGCGAGATGCACGACCGCTTCGTCGCCAACTTCCATGGCACTCGCAACCGCCCGCCGGCCGCGGGCGACTTGCGTCGCATCAAGCAACAACCAGGAGAGACCCTCCAGAAGTACATCCAGCGCTTCAACAACACCGCCTCAAGATCCCCAAGGTCACGGATGAGGCCATCATCTCCGCGTTCTTCGACGGTGTCCGCGACGTCAAGATGAAGGAAGAGCTCGCTATCCACAAGGAGCTCTGCACATCTCAGGAGCTGTTCAACCTGGCGACCAGGTGTGCAAGAGCTGAGGAGGGGCGCCTCTCTCTCCTCGAGCTACCAGCCGCAGGCACAGAGGAGAAGAAAGCCAAGGCCAAGGACGTGAAGCACAAGGAAGAAACAATGCTAGCAGCGGAGCTCGACACCAAGCGGGGTAGAGATCAGCCCGAGTCATCCAAGAACAGCCGACCGTTCTACGCCTTCCACAACCTGAACACCCACAACACCAGCGACTGTCAAGAGCTCAGAGCCATACAAGAAGGACGCTTCGGTCGACGCCCCGAGCGCTGTGACCAGGGCTACGACCGCGGAGGAGGATGTGGAGGCGGACGCTGGGACGACCGTGGCCCACGCCAGGAATGGCGCGACAAGCCTCATGAGGACCACTGGTAGGACCATCCTCACGAGGGGGCCTAGAGGGACAAGCCTCAGGAGGATCGCCCCCAAAGCAACGCCGGTCTTCCCCCACTGCCGCCACCAAGGAACGACAATCACCATTAGGACGAGGGGGCTGGGGGCTTCCAGGAGCCGCGTGCAATCGCCTGCATCTTGGGTGGCGCCCAGGCCCCAGCCTCTCAGCGCATCTTCAAACATTTCGCTCGCGAGGTGAACGTGGTGCTCCTGAAGCTCGAGGCCACGCGCCCGCTCAAGTGGTCCCAATGCGCCATCACTTTCAACTCAGCAGATCAGCTCAAGTGCGCGGCCACCGCTAGCGCCCTCCCGATGTTGTGTTCCCAGTCATCAGCAATGTGCAGGATACCAAGACCCTCATCGACGGCGGTGCAGGGCTCAACGTCCTGTCCATCGACACGTTCGACAACCTCCAAGTGCCATATGAGGAGCTCCAGCCTACCAAACCTTTCTCAGGAGTGACCGACTGTTCCACCACACCGATAGGGTAGGTCCGCCTTCCTGTCACCTTCGGGGAGCGGAAGAATTACCACACCGAGCTCATCGACTTCGACGTCGCACACATCCGCCTGCCGTACAACGCCATCCTCAGGTATCCGGCCGTGGCCAGGTTCATGGCAGTCAGCCATCACAGCTACAACGTCCTCAAAATGCCAGGAAGCGGAGGAATCATCACGGTCCCATGTGAAGAGAGAGAGAGAGACGCGGTGTGCTCCCTCGAGCACGCCTTTCAAGCTGCAGCAATCAATGACCCCCACAGTAGAAGTGAGGGCCTTTCGGAGGCCAACCCCAGGAAAAAGCAGCCACGCCGCGCAGGACCTCAGGAGGATGGGGTTGCGACAGGAGCTTCATAGGATCAGCGTCCGTCCAAGGGGCGCCTCCCTCCATCACATAGGAAGGCGCGCCCGATGCCCTCCTCGAGCAGGGCTCGAGGGCTCTCTTTTGGAGGGCCTCAGACCTTGCCAACCTCGCGAGGGAGGTGCTTGGGTTCCACTTGGAGGCGTGCTTCACGGCACGTGTCCCTCAGGAGAGCATGGGGCAAGGAGTGCCCACCACTCAGGAGTTCATCACCAAGACCAATCAGGAGCTGCAAGATGCAAGAGCCATGCGCGGCGACGGCCGTTCATGAGGCGTAGCTCCCCATCCCGGCGAGGATGCTGGGCTGCATGTCTGCCACTACAAAAAAATACACTTCCGTGATGATACGTGCTTGTCACAGTAGGTCGCTTTTTTTGTCATGCATGTACATCCATGACAAATTTATGACAGAATCAAGATAGTCATACCTCTGCTATCGTAGAAGTGTTCCATGACATTATCAAAATTATCATCACGGAATTGTCCACTTCCATGATGATAAATCGTGCGTCACAGAAGTGCTTTCGTCAAGGGTGAGCGACACGTGGCATCCACTGTAACGGAACACCGTTAAGCTATCGGGTCGGGTTTTGGATCCGATAACCCGTTAACAACCCCGACCAATGGGGATTTTCCACGTGTAAAATCATCATTGGCTGCAGGAAACACGTGTCGTCTCATCGTTGGGACAGATGTCAACCACTCATTGGAAGGAAGGCGCCTATGATACGTCGACACGTGGCACGGCCCAACAGTGGCCCATTCCTGTGAATAGGCCGGCCCGTTTGACTTGGTCAAAAGCTGGCGGGCCGGCCCATGGAAAGCCTGTTAATGGCATGTTCGAATATAGCCCATTTACAGCCCGCTAACCCAAGGCCCGTTACTCCCTATCCGAATTAGGCCCAGTAGCATCATCTGGGCCATCCAATATGATTCCAGCCCGTTTTCACTTCTGGCCCATGTATGGCCCATGACGTCTTTCGGCCCATATGAGGCCCTATGTAACTCTTGGCCTACTAACGGCCCGTGGTGAAACTGGGTCGTAATGAACAGTGTATCACTTTACACCCATTAACGGCCCGTGGTGAAACTGGCCCATAATGAACATTGTATCACTTTATACCCATTAACGGTCCGTTATTCCGTTGGGCCCTTTCCATCCCATGTTATCTTTCGGCCTTCTCAAAGGCCATTTATTCTTGGGATCATTTCCAGCATTCATTTACTTACGGCCCATTACTGTCTTTTCCTACTTGTGGGCCAAATTCAGCCCGTGGTTACAGTCGGCCCGTTTGTGGTCCGTTAATTGGGCCGATTTCATAGCATCATCAAATACGGCCTATTAACGATGGCCCGTTATGGTCGGCCCATGAACAGACGATTCCAACTCTAGCCCGTTTACGGCCATAATGCGGTCTGTTTGGCCCATGTTTGGCCAATCGATTATAGGACCTGTATAAGGCCCATTGATAATACGGCCCGCAGAAGGCCCATTGTTTCTACGGCTGGTTGAAGGCCCATTATTTCTATGGCCCGTAGAAGGCCCACTGTTTCTATGGCCAGTAGGAGGCCCAGTGTCAATACAATAAATATTAGCCCATGGTTATTGTGGCCTAGTTTTAAAAAATAGGTTATTGCAACCACTAGCTAACCGCAGAAAAAGAACTGCAATGACTACAAGCAAACAAATAAACAAGACAACAAGGAAATAAATAAGCAAGCAACTAATGCTAGGCTATCACGTCTATTACACATATTACATCCACTGGGCATCAAAGTTCGCCACCAGTGCAAATATAGGGAACAAAGCAGCATATCATATACACTGGTTGTCAAAGTTGGCGACCAGCGCAAATAAACGCCGCATCAAAACAAATCCAGAACTGATACCACTTCAGAAGATCTCAAGAAATAATATCCTGGGTACCCATAATGCTGGCAAGATGCTTAGCAAGCTTATTAACTTTCTCTTGTTTGGCGCTTAAATCCTCCAGCGCTTGCTGTTGCACCAGAAAATATGCATATGAATTCTGTAGGGACTTCCTCAGTCCTTCAGCTTCCTGTCGCAGCACATTTGATTGATGTCTTTCAACTTCAAGTTGAGACTCAAGAAGACGAACTGATTCAGGCAGCAAGTTCGAAGAGCTTGTGCCAGCAGTAGTGGCCAGTAACTCGAACACTACATCAAGACAGGACTTTTGGGTTCCCTCACTGTTGTCAAGATAGTTTTTATCAGCTTTCTTGGAGACCAACATGATGTCTCACTATCTTGAACCTTATCTGCATTACTTCCTTTACCATTGGATAACGCGGTACTGTTCTCCAATATTTTGTCCGCATTCTAAAAGAGAAACAAGCAGACACATCACATGTTTACCATGTTGTATATGAAACTCATTTTGGTAAATGAGTTCAGTAGTAAAGTGGACAGGATAACAGCATGAAACAAACATATATCTATGTACCATGGTCACTTTATGGTCTATACCATTCTAGTTTTTGTTGCCAAATTAAGATAGAGACACAGTTCAAATAATATTTGTTCAAGACAAAGCAGAATAGACAGAATATAAGTGTGGGTAACTATAGAGCAATAACAACACTTGTAATGTGCATGACATGAGAACATAACTGTTTATTCAATTGAAACTGAAATCAACATAGAGCAGGTTACAAAAGCAAACCAGTTAAAGAAACAGGTTTAAAACATACCTGTTGCGCCATTGGAGTTTCAATTCCATCCTTCAAATTTGAAAATAGTTGGTATGAGTAAATACAGTCATGCAAGAGCAAAGGAGTATGAACCATAGCTACAGAACCTGACCTGAGAACAAATCTTCTTCTCCTTTAAGCGTTGAGTTGGGATTCGGAGTGGTGGTCCTCGTGCTTTGGGCACTACAGTTCCCTTACTAATTGCTCGTGTTTGGGTGCTCTGTGGTGGAGACGGTGCTGTGTCAACTGGAACTGGGTTACTATCTGCCGGGGTTGGGGTTAGAAGGGGTGTAGCTGGTTCTCTGTCCAACTGGGTAGGGGTACAATCTGCGAGAGTCTGGGTTATGTGTGGTGGATCTGGTCCTTGGGCAAGTACAACCGTGGTTCTATCTGCATCAACTGGTAGCACTATCTTTTATGAAGACTGTGTTGTTACTCCCTTAGATACTGCCATCACGCTCTCCAATTCAAATGGCTGATAAACAAGAAAAGTAATTGAAAGTATAGACATTGTATGATAGACAGGTGCAATGGATAGTGGGGAATAAAAGAGGGCATGAAATAATTCATATTTATGTTGTCTAACCAAACAGGATAGCATGACACAATTTCACATATATGATGGCTAACTAAACAGGATAGCATGACACAATTTCACATTATGATGGCTAACTAAAAAAGATGGAAAGACATAGTTCAAAATATGAGACTATGTAAACAGGATGACATGACATAACTATATAATGTGTTTATTAAATAGGTTGGCATGCCATAATTCACATACATTCATGGATAGAATGCCATAATTCAAAATATGATGACTGTAAACACTAAACAGGATGAGATGATATAACTATATGATGTCTTTATTAAACAGGTTCCCATGCCATAATTCAGATAGATGATGTGAATGTACTATGTAAACATCATGGCATGATATAATTCAAATATATGATTTATATAGTAATCAAGTAAGCAGATGGCAATCCTTATATGATGTAAAAACTAAGCAATGCAAGACAACATGCATGACATGGTTAATATAACCCTGCCAAGTTTGAGCATAGACATCAGGGGGAAAACAGGACTAGTCATCAGTCTCTGAATCCTCCTCTGAGGAGCTCTCTGTAACCAGCAAGGTGTCTGCTTCAGTAGGTAGCATTGTCTGCTCTGAATACCTTGTTTTCATTCCAGATACTTCCATCACCGCTTCAAATGGCTGATGCACAGGAAGAGTAGTTGAATATACAAACGTTGCCGCCAAATGGAACACGTAATACAGAAAATGATAGCATGATATAATTCACATACATGATGATTGGCTAAACAACATGGCATTGCATAATTCACCTATATAATGTCTTGCAACAAGATGGCAATGTATAATTCACATATATAATGTCTTGCAACAAGATGGCAATGCATAATTCACATATATGGTAATTAGACACTGAATAGGTGGCATTCACACAAAGCATGTCTAAACTAATCAAATGACATAGCAATGCAAGACACCGTACGCACGATATGAGCAACATAACCCTGCC
>NC_057806.1:190578555-190583953 GCF_018294505.1 Triticum aestivum
GAATCCTCCTCTAAGGAGCTATCCATAACCAGCGAGATATGCGCTTCATCAGATAGCATAGTCTGCTCTGAAGACCTTGTTTTCACTCCAGAATTTGCCATCACCGTGTCAAATGGCTGATGCACACGAAGAGCAGTTGAATGTAATAACATTGTTGACAAATGTAAAATGTAACGAAAAAAAGGATGGCCTGATATAATTTACATATAAGATGACTGGCTAAGGAGGATGGCATTGCAAAATTCACATATATGATGCCTGGCTAAACAAGATGGCGTTGCATAATTCACGTAAATGATGAATAAACTAAACAGATGGCATTCGCACAAAGGATGTCTAAACTAAGCAGATGACATATTTGATGTATAAAGTAAGCAATGCAAGACACCATATGCATGATATAACCACCATCAGCATGCCAAGTTAGAGCGAATACCTCAGGGAGTAAATACGAGTTGTCTTCTCCTTCTGAATCCCCCTTAGAACAGATATGTTCCTCTCGATTACAATCCGAAATGCATGGAGGGGGGTTGCCTTTGCGCCTACCATGGAGCGACGTCCGCATGAAATTTTATTGCCACACAAGGCTCGTCTCCTTTGCTCTACATGTTCAGTTCCATTGTTTACAATAACTGTCATGCATAGGAATAAAACATAGTGAGATTATGTAAGGAGTGCATGCAAAAATCCAGAGTGATGGTAGCAACCTGTGGATAGACCCAAAACCAATAATAGCAGGCAGATAATGGCTTCAGTTAAAAAATACAGATAATGGCTTCTTTACTGTTTATTTCCCACCCAACATGAAACTCATAATAGACACCGGAAATTAAACAGATAATAGATAGATACTATTGATAGCGGCCCCGATATGTACCCCATAACCATTTAAAAACTCAATTTGACCATTAGTTTGGAGCTGACTCAGAGTCTAATTGGTGAATAGGACGATAAAGTAGCATGTAATATTAAGCGATGCATAACGTAAGCAGACACGAAAGAGTGCGACCTCTCTTGCGGACCCGTGTAGTCCTCGAGGTCATCTGCTCGGTTGATGATGGTAGTGCAGTTTCCATGGCTGCCAGCGGCGGGGAAGAAGATCTGAGGCGGTGAAGACAGTCTGGAAGCCGGATCCCTGCTGTGCTGGACCCTTCTGTCGTTGGAGCGGCTGAGCTGGGGTGGACGACAGCGTAGCAGGAGCGGGACAAACCACGCAAGGTTTTCTTTGACAACTATCTGTAAGAGAAGTAATTCTGTAAGGGCTCGTTTGAATTGGAGGATTACAACAATGCAGGGATAGGAAATAGACACGAATAGGATAGGAATGCACGTGCAAAACAGAGAATTTAAAAACACAGGATTTCTACCAATCTGGGTGTTTGATTCACAATAATTGGAAGATCACATGATGCAAAGAACCATGGTGAGATTAAGTCAAACCACAAGAAAATGTACAGTTATAATGCTATTATGCTACTATCTCTTAGTCTTGTGCTTCATGAGTAGGAATTTGAAAAGGAGGACAAGTGAAAATTAAAATTCCTATGTTTTTTCTTTCAAGGAGACACTAAAGGAACAAATCCGTGTGCTCAGTGGACAATATATATAACATGTAGAGTAAAAAAGAGATGCAACAAGTGTACAACCTCTTTAGCGAAGCCATGTCGATCTCAGCGTGATTGGGTTGGCCGGTGAGGATGCTCCGGCTGACTTGGCTGTCGGAGGAGGGGAAGAAGATCTTAGGCGTATGGAGATGGAGCCCGAGGTAATACTCCGCTGTGATGGAGGGTTTCGTCGTTGCAGCAGCTCCGGTGAGTTGTATGACGCCGAGGCTGAAGCAGGACAAGAGAGACAACGAACAACGTTAACCTGAGTGGAATTCTAATAGCATCTCCAATACATGACGTAAAATACAAAACCACAAAGTGCTAGATGTAAAATACATCAGCCGCTCATCTCTGAACTTAACTATCGAAACTGAATTTAACTGTCGAAACTGAACTTCACTGTCGAAAGTGAACTTAACTGTCGAAACTGAATTTTGCTGTCGAAACTGGATGCACTAGCAAGGTGAGGCTACACGTCGGTCGACTGACTTTTTCATCTCTGTTCAGTCGATTTTGCAGCTGTTGGATACGAAATCAAGGGCCTGTGGTCCATCTTCAACCTCCACCCCCTGAGCCGGCCAAACAGCAGCCCCCCGCCGCCCACGGTGCGCCGCCCCGCCCGCCCCGAAAACACTCCCCACCGCCAGTCCGCCGCCGCTGCGGCCATCCCTCTAGGCCCCCCTCGTGCTGAGCTTTTTCTCCGGCGATCCCCACGCCACCGCCCCGCCAACGCCCCGCCACCGCCGGAGACCACTGCCCCCATCCCGAACCCTAAGATAGTTAGTGGGGTACCTCTCCGGCGAGCCCCCCCTCCCCGCTGCGGCTGGTTCTTCCTTCACCCCGGCGGCACGGAGTGAAGTGTAGCTAAATCGGAGCAGCATCGCAAGCAAGAGCAAGAGCGAGCAAGAGCAATAGCAAGAGCAGAACAGGCAAGGGACCGAGAGCAAGAGCAGAGAAGCAGCGCAAGCGAGAGGTAAAGCAGCAGCAGGTCCTACTTATGTGGACGTCGCCGCCGAGGGAGCGACGCCGTGGAGGAATTGGCCGGAGACGCCGCCGTGGATGGAGCCGCACCGTGTCGGCTCGGGACCGAGCGCCGACAGCACCGTGAGATCGAATCAAGAAGAAAATGCGGCGATTAGTGTAGAACCTCTTTGGTGGCGCCGATTAGGCCGCAGCTTCATCCGAGGAAACGGTGATGATGATGCTCTTTCGGTGGTGCAGGTGAAGACGGCGGTGTGGGAATGGAGGTGGCGCGAAAGACGAGGGGAATGTTAGGGAACCTCCTTGGAGGTGGAGGACGGGGTGGCTGAACCGGTGGGACGATGAGATCGACGATGGATCCTCATCCAGTACGGTGGATGAGGGACGTGGAGGTGTTGCTGTGGACGATGTCGTCGAGGAAGAGGCTCCGGCTAGGTGGCAGACGGAGCAGGGTGTGGGGTTTCGTCGCGGGTTTTCACAGCCTTGGTGTACGAATGGGTGGGCGGATGGGATGGCAGTGGGGAACCATGGCTTAGAGACGCGCTTGTCCGAAATGTGGGGTAAGTTACGATAGTACCCCCAACGATTTGAGGCGGTTCTTTCGGTTAAGGGGTACCACGAGCATTTCGCGTGTCGGGATTTCACAGGAGGTGGGAGTTTTCGCACGCGTTGTAATTTTGGAATAGCAAGGCGTGGGTTGAGATGGAGGGAGTTGTCGGAGCACAACGAGACAAAGATATATCTTAAATATTTCGGGCTAACAAGGCGCGGGTTGAAATTTCTAGACAAGCCTAACATGTACTGTACCAAATCAATGCGCCCTACAAATGTCATTCAAAACTTTGAATTCATGTTATGTTCAATTAAAATATTTCTCTACGTGTATAATGCATGCAACCTACTACTCAAATGAACGTTTTTAGTGCATTCCAAACGTATATACTAGTGCTTCAATATGAACTAAATTTGAATTCGTTTCTCTATTTGAATAAGATCTATAATAGTGATTGTTGTGAAGTCAAAGCATTTGAATTCGTTTCTCTGTTTAATAAGATCTACAATCATAATTATTGTCAAGTCAAACCATCGTTTGTGTATTATCTTCACAGCACACCACATGATTAGTCTTGAGTTACATATGAACTATGTGTACTATATGAACTCGAACTAGATTTTTTGAATCCACTTTATTTTGATTTCAAATCACATGACATTTCTAGATCTAGCTAGATCTTCATAATCTAAACCATGTCTCATATGTATAATGTGTTTATCACATTATGTATGGTGCCCCGCCCCATATGCCTACAAGTATTTAGATGTGAGTTGCAAACACCACACATTACCACAAATTCAAATAAAATGTGAGAATGTTCGATATATAGTATTGTTTAGATTGTTCAATATTTAGTTGTAAGATGCAAACGCCACACATTATCAGAAATTCAAATAAAATGTGAGATTGTTTGATGTATAGTATGGTTTAGATTGTTTGGCATTTAGCTGTGAGTTGCAAACACCATGCATTATCACATTATGGTATAACATGTGCACAACACGTGTATCACCGCTATATTCATGCATGCAATGTTTAAAACACTATGATCTCCTATTCAAATATATGAATCCACTTTCATATCAAATTATGATCTTTGTTAGTCTCTTACACCCACACAATCCTCTAACCTTTGTAGCTACCACTAACTTTCTCTCGTGCATGCACACGCCCTCCTCACCCTCCCCCTCCCTCGGCATTCTATCCACCGGGCACATTCATTTTTTTCTTTAGGTTGTTCTCCCAGAGTCTCCACAACTCCTTTCCGACACACACCGATCGATAAACCTCTCCAGCGATGCCTGCCTACAACATACAAACACACCTTCAATCTCCTCCTTTATGTGTCCTTGCCTCATGTCTCTCATACGGTCAGACACACGTGTAAACTCTCGCCCCTCTTTTCATCGCTCTCTCACAACCGCACACTCCTCCCCTATCTAGCTAGTAGTTGGGCCTCTCGCACCACCTCCTAGCTCCATTCTCTCTGTCTATCTATCTCGCTGGGCCTTATTAGCCTCTAACAAATGGACGTACACCGACCGATCTCTTGCTATACATATAGCTAGCTAGGTCCTTATAACTCGTTTTTACACACATGTTAATCGATCTACCTCATTAGTTGTGTCTCTCCCTTCCTCCGACAAACAAGACTTGATCTACCGATCTAGTTAGGTTTGCTTACCAAACACATGGTTCCCCTTTATCATCCATGGATGCGTCTCGACAGATCTATCACGCACATGCACACACAGAAACACATCCCCACTCTTATTGATAACATTGCAGTTCCACCCTCAGTTTGTCTAGTAGGCCTCTCCCACCATCTTCGAGAAGCAACTCCATCACCCATCCAGCACTCTACCCCTCTCCCTCCCTCTCCCTCCCTCTCTCTCTCCTCTATCTCTCTTCCATCATATTTACCGTCCTTCGGTTATGTATGGATGTCGACCGATCTCCCTCAAGACATAGCTGGGTCTCTCCTTCTCAACACATATATGAGTCGTTATACCTCTATAGTTAGGCCTCTGCCTACCCCTCCCACCACCCCCTCCCCCCCGCACACACCAATACATCGAGCGCTCTAGTCATGTCTCCCTGCCACACACAAACATGACGTGTGCCCTCTAACGTTCCGGTAGGCCAGCCGCCCTATATCTTTGACTTGTACACACACACAATTTCGATGGCTCTCTTCATCGATCTCGCACTCACCCACTTGATCCTCTCTTCGACTCTATCGATAGCTATGACC
>NC_057806.1:190584416-190597309 GCF_018294505.1 Triticum aestivum
CACCCCCACCCCAAAACAAAAAACACTCACGAACGCGGTTTGTATCTCTCACACACACCCATGTAGGTGGGGAACGTGCACGAAGAGAAGAGGTGCATGCACGGCGCACGTACTCCCGTCTCTTTCCCAACCACACCCGCGCGGGTACACGGTGGAGCTCATTTCTATACGAAAAAGGCAGCCCACATGGTAATTTGGCACGTGTACTGGTTGTCCACTTGGTGGAGGGAGGATCGTCTACCACGGGTGAACAAACAAATTGTGACTTGACGTGTTATGTTACAAAAAGAGGCAAACCATGTGGGGCCTACCTTAGAGGCAAGGCTCTATACACTGGAGTACTTTTGATGTGTCCCGTCAACTCGTAGAATGAGGAGAAGCTTGCTTAGTACGCCGTCTCCCCCGCCCACGGGCGCTGTGGCTCGCAGGATGAGGTGAAGCTTGCTTACTACGCCTTATGCCCGCTCCCTCGCCCATGCACGCAGTGGCTCGCAGGACGAGGAGAAAAATTTACTACTCCCTACGTTTACTCCTCGTCCCTACTACCTTGGTTTTAGAGATTATATCATATTGTCTGGAATATATATGTCCTTTAGTAGATTTCAATATGAACTACTAGTACATACTCCAAACACTGATGTATATAGACGTATTTTAGAGTGTATATTCACTCATTTTGCTCTGTATGTAGCACTCTCCCTCGCCCCTCGACCCTCGCCCACGTGGTGGACGTGCAACAATTCATTCGGTCTCATATAGCCAGAACGATATATACTGCACTACCATTATTGCTCGACTTCCCGAAGAGGCGAAGAGCCAATCGCAATGTCAATATTTTGGAGATGCCAAGCGCAAGGTTATAGGAGAACGAGTAGTAGGTGCCGCGTCATTTATAAATAAAGTTTTTTTTCTTCAGTGGCACGTACGCAATATGATAGGTTCATATGGAGAGAAAAGGAGTACATAGTCAGGACGGGCCAGCCTACACGGTTGCTTGCTGGGGTTGCTCTCTTCACACTCTCTCGCACAAAATGACTATGGCCACATCTCTAACATCCCGGCGGATCACGTCCGCTTGGGGAAGGGGTGGATGCTTAGTGTAGATGCGGTGGCCGTCGCCGACGGCGAAAACCCACTGTCGGCACGTCCCAATCAGGGGTCCCCGCCGTTCTCTCTCACAAAGCCGGTGAGGTTGCCTTCGTCCCTTGCTCACTGCCGCAACATGGGCAGTTGCCGTCTCCCGCTGCCCTCCTCAAGGTTGAGCTACGCCCCTCAGGTACAACTCCCTTTACAGCCGGCTTGCACCACTGCTCCAGCTGCCCACATCACTCCCTGTGGATATTTCTCTACTTCTTTGCCCCGCACATACCTCTACTGGCTTCTACATACTGTATTTGTGATGAGTTTATGTCTCATCAACTAGTCCCGGTAATCTTATTCTAATCACGCTTGTTCAATTTCTTTGCCACAGGGATGCTCATCTCGATTTTGGTGAAACTGCACAAAATGATCCGATGGTCAAAAGGTTGCAAACTTCATTTATTAGGAAGCTCGAACGTTGCCAGCAAATTGAAGCCTGGTCAAGGTTCACGGTTCAAGGGCTAGGGACTGCATGGATCGTTTTTTTCTTTAGCTACCTCTGTTCCAAAATAAGTGTCAACTTTAGTAGTAGTATACCTTTGTACTAAAGTTTGCACAAAGTTGAGAACCTTATTTTGGAACGGAGGGAGTACATATTTGCTATGATCTGTCAATCATTGAGATGCAATAGCATGCATGTTAGTCTCCTTTGTATTTGATGAAATGTTGCAACGGGCAACCTTGGACACAAGATACATGTAACAGAAGTTGGAATCTTCATAGCATTGTACAAATTTATCTCACTGATAAATTACAGTACGTACTATACTAGTACTTCCTCCGTTCCTAAATATAAGTCTTTGTAGAAATTTCACCATGAACCACATGCGGATGTATATAGATGCATTTTAAGTGTAGATTCATTCATTTTGTTCCGTATGTAGTGGAATCTCTACAAAGACATATATCTACTAGTAATAGCTAGCCCCCACTACTAGGAATTCTCTATCCTCTCCTTGAGCCACGTCATCAAAATTGATGTAGCCGTTAGATGAAGTAAATCAGTCCATAATAGCCGTCTGATCTTGACGTTGAGAGGCTCCGCACTAAGCCACATGCAAGCATGCAGAAATACCGTGCCACATGCATGTGAGTGGGTTTTAAATCACATCAACATGTCTGCATGCAAGCATGCACCGGTAGCATGCATGTAAGTGAGCTTTTAAGTCCCATTAACATGTCAAAAAGAAAAATATAATCCCATTATGCAATAGGAGTTCAGGAGTTGGCTGATCTTTTTTCCTTACATGGGATGATCTAAATGATGATGGGAGTTTATTTAGTTTGGCTACCACATTTGTCATGCGGTTATAGATTTTTTTTGTTCTATGAAATCAATAATTTTGCGCAGAGAGATATACTGTTGTTCCGCGCCAACGTGCAGGGACTCATCTAGTAGTAATATTTAGGAATGAAGGGAGTACTATGTAAAGAGTTAGGTGTCGCACGGTGATAGTAGTGTGAGGTGGGCCATGTAATCACTGAGCCTGCGTGTTTTCACTGCTCTTGCACGCCTCTGCTGTAAGAATGGAGAAAATTGTAATCTAGTAGTAGTAGTACTAGTATACCTCCTTTCGTTGAAAGCATGGGACATCCAGCAGTCCTACCACCTCAGTAATAAAGACCAATGAGGCATCAAATCACATAGACCTAGTAGTAAGTTGGACGGACGAAGCAACGATAACTCTTGTGCCAATGAGAGGTCGCGTCCGCTCTGCTCGGGCATGAATGCGGCACCGATTCTTTGGAGCGGCGCTGACCGTTTCAGGCAAGAACCGCGCGCGGGCGATGGAGGGGCTCTGGGTGGGCCAGGCTGGTCAGGAGCGGGCGTGGCAGCTGTCCACATGTCCCTACCGGACACGCCCGGAAACGAGAGGATGCACCGACTCTCGTGACTAAAATCGTACACTACACAACATCTCCCTGTAGGAGTAGGTCGATCTGTCGCTCTCTCTAACACACACATGGTGTTAAACACACACACACACACACACACACGCACATGCACGCACCTTGGTCCCGTTGCACCTTCTAACGTGACTTAGTACACCTAGATGGAGGGAGTAGTAAGTATACGAGATAAGGTGGCACACTGACTTAAGTCGAATACAAGTGGCCAAAATTTGTGTGCATGTTATAATAAGGATTCACTTAAAATAGTACGTGAGCGAACAGAGGGATCAATTGGATAGTGTTCCCGAGCAGTAGCGAGATGTGTGAGGTAAGATACACCGCTGGCGCTTTAATATTTTTATTAATTTGTTTGTTTCACCCTCTGACTAGTGGCACCCAACGTACTACGTGGAGAGAGGTAAGGTGACTAAGGCTGCATTATTTCTGCACCACTGTGGATAGTCTTACCACCAAAGCCACATGACACGATTATGATTGAAATCCCAATGACTCCCACACACAAAAAAAACATGGCATGCTTGTCACATGAATGTAGGAATGTATAAAAGGTTATTTCCCTCTCATTGAATATAACGAGAGGGTTGTGTAGCTGGTTAGACTGTTCGCTCACTCTCTCGCCCTCTCCCGCTGGAGCCTCAGCGCTTGTAGTTGCTCTCTTCACACTGTCTCGCCCTCTCCAGATCTAAACAAGACTTTGTTGGCCAATCTCTCCCCTCACTGCTGCTCAAAGAGCCGATAGGATCTGTCTGCCGGGAAGGGAAGGAGGCTTAACACTGTCGCCGTCGGCGAGGGACTACCGGCGCAGCTGTTCACTTTCCACCCAGCGGCGGCGCGGGAGGGCCTCCAACCCCTTCTTCTTCGCCGCCGTCCCGTCGCCCACCGAACCACGCCCCAAGAACCTTAAGATATAATTTACTTACTCCACATGCATTGCTCTAGCTGCATGTATACCATGAATCTAGGACGTGGTTCAAAGAGGAAAGGAGTGGGGGAAAGTAGTGGGAAAAGTTGTATATAGCATGAATCTAGGACGTGGTTCAAAGAGGAAATGAAGGGGGAAAGTTGTATAGCATTAATCTAGGACGTGGTTCAAACAGGAAAGGAATGGGGGAAAGTAGTGGGGAAAGTTGTATCGCATAAATCTAGGATGTGGTACAAAGAGGAAAGGAAGGGGCGAAAGTACAAGTTCAAAAAGGAAAGGAAGGGACAAGGCTGTAGAGTTTGAGAAGGACTAGATTTGTTGCGCTCACATAGGGAAAGGCATCTAAATATAACAAAAGTGGGACCAACACAAATATGCTCCTTGGTTGCTTGTTCTTTGTTGCAACAGACTGTGCATGACGACAGTACATTGGTAGATGCACATGGTGCTGGTGCGTCCACTGTCCCGTGCAACTCATTAGCTGTTGTTAATCTAAGGCCCTGTTTGGTTAAAAACTCCCTAGTCCCTACTTGCTGGGTTCCAGGGACTAAACATGGATAGAGGTTATTAAATGACATGCTAAAAGACCATGTTACCCCTAGTAATGAACTAATAGAGACAAGGTGCGATGCGTGGCAGGGGCAACTGTTGGAAAAAGTCCCAAAAAGACTCCCTCGGGGTCTTCTTTCTTTAGACCCAAATGCCCACTTTTAGTCCCTAAAAGTCCCTCCTCTTTGGTTTAGATGGGACTGACACGGAGTTTTTTTAGTCCCTACACCAAAATGTCCCTGTAAACAAACACCCTCTAATAATGCCGCTGGAAAATTGATGCAATGCCACAGTTAAAAGCAAATTACATGTTTAACAAATTTTATTGTTAATATAATCTCTATGTTAATATTAATCAATGCCACCGTTTGAGAAATGCTACTGTCTTGCTTTCTTTCCCATTTAGATAAGGTAGATGCTTCTTTTTATTGGCTTCTGTGTCATCCACCGTTATTGACCACTAATTGTTTCCTTTGCACCTCTGTGCAAACAGGGTTATCTTTTTCACCTCGTTGCCATTGTGACCTTTTGTTGCACTGCACAAAACGCTTTTGTTTTAAGAGTGTTTTGTGCAGTTCAACCAAAATGTCACACCGACAACGTTGCTTGATTGCTTGATCTTAGTGGAACTGCACAAGAGGAGATCTTACTTCCTATCCATTAAGGCAAATTTGGTTCAGATCTTCTTCTTGTGAGTTGTTTGAATTCCGAATCATGAGAGGTCAGTACTAGCCTTCTTTCACATGATTCTGCAGTGTGCATTCATATGTTGTGCTACTTGTACGATAATGTTGCTTGATTTTATTGAACTGCACAAATGGAGACAAGACTTCCAATCTGTACGTGCACCGTAATATCCCATTGAGGTAAGATAAGGATATTTCCCAACTGTTGGCCTGTATTTTGCCACTTTCATCAGAAAATTAAGTTTAGTACTATACTTGTGCTCCCTAATTGACATGCCAAATCTTACATTGAAGGCGAAGCTTGTTTGTTATTGAACCAAGTGATGAAGGGGAAGAACAAGGGGAAGAAAAACAAAAATCAACTCCCGGTGCTGTCATGAAAAAGTGGTATTGTCGTTGAGAAGTGCTTCATCTATGATGTTTTAAATAATTCCTTTCCTTTTTTTCGAGCAAACAGTGATGCTAGCATTTAGTAGTCCTCTTGTCTTTGCACAACATGATCATCTTCCTCTGAAGAAGAATATGGAGTACGTGAAGTGACTAGTTCCAATTATGCCAGGATGAAGAAGCCATGTCTATCTTATCATTAGAAGGAGCAGTTGAAGGATGGTTACATTACTCCCCATAAGACCAAACTAACTTCAGCTCAGAACGACTGACAAAATCTCCATTTTTTGCTGTGATGCGCGAGTACAATGTTGTTCTAGGATTCTTTCTGGTGAGTTCCATTTTTCTAAAAGTGTGCTCTACATGGACCATGTATGTGCCTGTTGAAACTATCAATTCATAGTACATTTTGCTCTATACTAATCACTTTTTTGTATTTGTGCAAACAGGGGTGCTCAGCTTGATTTCAATGGGAACTACACAAAATGTTCATGAATACATCGAATCATTCATTTCCACCACAAGAAAGGAGGCGCCAATAAGTTCAAGGCGTTGCAACATATAAGGGCAAAATCATACAAGCTACGCGCGAATTTGGTTGATTTTGGTGGAACTGCACAAAAAGAATAGCTGGTTTATTTAGCACGAGGTGCCATGTCAATGTCCGAACTGATGGCAAACCCTGCCCATTCCACAATCATAGGCATTTGATATTTTGGAATGGGACAACCTTGTCAAATTTTGCTCATTGATTTTAGCAAGACATTCGTTTGATATTTTCGAATGGGACGCCCTTGCTATCAGCAGCGTCGATCAATTTTTTCTTTATTCTTTAGTTGTGAAGTAAATATTGCCTCTGACATGTGAGTCGCTGAGATGCATAATCATCGATTGTTTTGAATGTTCTCTAGGAATTGCCAGGCCTGTGTGTTTTATTGCAATGCACAGAAACGCTAAAAACCTGCTCAAACTCTTTGTACTCCTTCTGTTCCTTTTTACTTCACACATTGTGAAAGTGCATACTTTTTTGTATAAGATTGGTCAAAGTAGAGATACTTTGACTGCAGACAAAACTTGTATGCAGAGTAGAAAGGACCGGAGGGAGTACATGTGAAACTGCTGCAAACGAGGTGATCACCCTGGGAGTAATGCTAGTACATATTGTTTTGCATGTTCATCCAATGCTAGTGATACAGGAATTCGAACTAATCGAAATAAATTCATTCATACACGGTCGGATTTCATATAAACATGCCAGATTTCATTACATTTCATACATTCTTCAACTAAAAAGGGGTGCGCTGGAGGTATAATTAATTAACCGAAGCTACCCACCTGTGTCCCGCTGAGCCGAACAGAAGCTTCAGTGACTTAACTGCAGGTGCAGTTGCGTAACTGACATATGGCCTGTTGGGCCCACTTGTCAGTCAGCCAACTGGACCAGCAGTTAAGTAGAAGCAGCGTTACTCTCCAGCAGAACTCCCCGACTCCATGTCGCCGCCAAGAAGCTAACCGGCCGTCAATGGTCAACCCGCCTAGCTTGGCTTCAACAGGAGGGTAGCAGCGGTGGCCTTACTTGGACCCGAGCGGCGACGACCTACCATGTTCTACTCTTCCTCGTTTTCTATGTGGCGCGGCCTCGTTGGCAGCGGGGCGGGGCCTCGGCGGAGCCGACGATGTCCTCTGTCTCGTTGCCGGCGGGCGGCGCCTCAGTGGAGCGGTGGAAATCCTCCCCTGCGTTGCCGGCAGGGTGGGGCCTCGGCTGAGCCAGCGATGTCCTGTGCCTCGTTGTTGGCGGGGCGGGGCCTCGGCGAAGCCGACGGTGTCCTGTGCCTCGTTGTTGGCGCCGCGGGGCCTTGGCGGAGCAGGGCCTCGTCGACGCCAGCGGAGCGGGGACTCGTCGGAGCCGGCATTGTCCTCTGCCTTGTCCTCGGCCTCGCCAAACAGCGCCTCACCCGCTTCATCGCCCTCTTTGCTAGCCTCTTTGTAGGCGGCCGCAGCCTCCGCCACCCGCATGCGCTCCCGCCAGCGCTCGAGGCGGCCCTTGCGGGCGGAGTGGTACGAGTCGAATAGTGCCTCCTGCTCTGCCCGCTCCGCGGCGATCTGCTCCTCCGCCTGTAGTTGCTCCTAGAGGAGATGCTGGTTGTAGGCGGCGTCGGCACGCCTCTCGGACCTGCTCCTGGCGCATCTGCCTCACACTGTCCATATATTGGGCACGGGCCTCACCGATGGTCATGGTGCAATGCACCGGCAAGGATGGCGCGGAGGAGGGGGTTGGCGCCGGATCGTCGACTACCATGTTCTCCATTGGGACGTCGTCGTCCTCCGGCTGCCTGTCGGCCAGCCGGCCGGCAGCAATGGATGCCATCTCCTTGTGGTCCATCGTCCGCCCGTCCCGAAGAGCGCTGGAGCGTGAGGAAGCCATGGTGGGCAGTAGTGGTGTGGACAGGAGAAAGGGAACAGATGCGGTTGACTACGGCTATGGCCGACGCAGCAGTTTATATAGCAATGGTGGGCGCGCGGAGGGACGGAAGTGTGGCGCCGGAGTAGCCGCCTCGGCAATCGCGTATCATTAATGTGGGCGGCAGATGGACGGACGGACGGCACTTGTGTGATTTGAAGGTGGAGCAATCATCTGCACCGGGAAGCAGGGCGGGCGGTGCTGACTGTTTAGCTACCCATGCAGGCCATCGTAATTCATAGCATGCAAAGCGCTTTTATTTGTTGCCTAATAACCGCATGGACGTGCTGCATGCATTGGTCCTTGCCCGAGCAAAAAAAGGGAGGCAAGGGGTTTCCACAGGAGACAACGAGGCAAAGGTGGAAGCGCTCACTGGAGTTACTTATTTTGCTTCCCCCTGGTTTCCTGACATCACGGTCCCACACCATTGTCAAACTATGTAGTACTAGTCAATAAACGAGAGAATTGCACAAGAAGCGGCCGACAGCTGGGACCAAGCAGCTTGAGCAGTATTTGTGTTTTTGAGGTGTGAGCACTGCAGAGTTTTTCGATGTTTAGCCCAGATATTAATTTTTCTCCTCTGAACAACAATGAAAACATCGCTGCAGGTATTAACTAGGAGGGCTGTGGCCCGTCTAGCCCAGGCCATATATCCAACCCAGATGTTAATTTTTTTCAAGCTGAAAATGGCTAGCCCAGCTATACTTTTTTTAGGAATACCCAGGCAAGGTCAAGTTGTTATTCTCCGCCCTGCTGGGCTGCAAATCTTTCCTAGGAGGGATGCATTAGGCTTAACAAGAAAATGGGCTTTAAGAAATAATAAATGGGATGTAAATATACAAAATGGGCAGTAACTATAAAAAATGCACCAAACACGTGATTACTTTATAAAATATTATTTTTGGATATTGAAAATTTTAATTTCATTAATTGTTGCGAGCGCAATGTTTTGTTGGATTTTTACGTAATATAAATTTATATTGAAATTGTATTTAATCTGACTAGAAATTTCGGGATAAAACTATTTCGGATCCCATCAAAATGTGGGAAATTTTATTGAATTCTGTTTTGAACGGTTGGTTGAAATGGGCTGTACTTTTAACAAACTGTAAATGGGCTGTAGTAAATTCCATTAGAATTCAAAAACGGGCTACACATTCTTACAAATCTCAAATGGGCTATAAGTTCTCTGCCACACACTTCTAGCCTTACTAAGTTGACGAGTCCCCATCTTCTCAAAAAAAAAGTTGACGCGTCCCCTAAAAAAACAGAGTTCACGCGTATGCAAGGCTTTGTCAACTTATAGTCAACATACGGTTCTAGCAGCAGTGGCCGTTGGATGTCCATCCAACGGATGTCGTGCTTCTTCTTCAATCTCGGATATTCTAGCTTCACCCGCCAAAAAATGATTTCTCCCCCTGACATCTGGGGTGCACCATTTCGGAAGCTGACCTGTGGGCTTACTAAGTTGACGTACCAAGGGCTTTGTCAACTTAGTCAATATAAATGATTCTAGCTGCAGTGACCATACGATGTCCATCCAACGGCCGTAGTGCTTCTTCAACCTCTGGTCTTCTTGCTCCAGCTGCCCAAAGCAGCGCCGGTCGTGCTGCCTGCTCCTGCCTTCCGTGGCCCGCTGTGCTGCCGTGGAGGCCTCACCGCCCCCTACTATTCCCACCGCTGGCCAGGCCCTGCAGCGACGGCAGCCTCACACCGCAGCCGAACGACTGAACCCTCATACTCCTCTCCGCGTGGGCATCCACTGCCGCGTCTTCACCGGCTCCGCGTCTTCCCCTTCCTAGGCTTCACCGTCGTCCATCGCCCTGGCGCTCTCGGCGCGGCGTGGTCAACGTGGAAGGAACGACTTCCATCGGATGTGGACTATACGTGGAGAGGCTGACAGCTGGGTCCATGGCGGCAGCAAGGAAGTGCCTCCTTATTACGCGGAAAATAATGATTTCTCCACCTGACAGCAGGGACCCACCGGACGGGCCACTAGTATTTTGCAAAAAAATTCGTTTCCCCCTGACTGCTGGGACCCACTGGACAGGCCACCGTATTTCGCGAAAAAAAGTTCCCCCCCACTATCAGCTCGGACCCATCGGAAGTGCCTCCTTATTACGCACAAAAAAATGAATACTCCCTCGGCTAGCTGGGACCCACCTTGCTGGGAGGCTGACTTGTGGGCCTACTAAGTTGACGGGGACGAAGGGCTTTGTCAACTTAGTCAATATGAATGATTCTAGCTCCAGTGACCGTACGATGTCCATCCAACGGCCATAGTGCTTCTTCAACCTCTGGTCTTCTTGCCCCAGCCGCCCAAAGCAGCGCCGGTCATGCCGCATGCTCCTGCCTCCCGTGGCCGGTTGTGCTGCCGCAGAGGCCTCACTGCCCCCTACTATTCCCACCGCTGGTCAGGCCCTGCGGCGACGACAACCTCATACCGCAGCCGAACCAGTGAACCCTCGTAGTCCTCTCCACACAGGCTTCCACTACCGCGTCGTCCCCTTCCTAGGCCTCGCCATCGTCCACCGCCGTGGTGCTCTCCGCGCGCGTGGTCAATGTGGTCAAGGAACGACTTCCATCGGAAGAGTACTGTATGTGGAGAGGCTTTACAGCTGGGTCCATGGCCGCAACACAGTTTTTTTGTGATTTCCCAAGTAAGTCGCTTTGTTAGGCCTGTTGGGCTGCAAATCTTTCAAGACGAGGAGAGCTTTCATTCGGCTGGCCGAGAAAATGGCCCATCAGTAATGAGAAATGGGCTGTACATTTTTAAAACACACCAAACCGGCAATTAGTTTCAAATATCTTATTTTTTCATTTCAAGATTTTAAATTACATTAATTTTTATGCGTGGAGAATTTGTTGGATTTTATATTGATATACATTTATTTTTAAAATCAGTTTGAATGTGAGTCGAAATTTCGGGATTAAAAACAGTTCAGACCGCACCGAAATATGCAAAATTTTGTATAATTTTTTAACCGTTGCCACAATATGGGCTGTAATGCTAACAAAAAGAATATGGGCTCTAAAAAACCTTAAGAATTAGCAAATGGGCTGTAAATTATTAGAAATAATGGCAGATGGGCTGTATGCTGTTTTCCACAGATTTGAGGCTTTCCTAAAAAAAGGTTAACGCACAAGCACTGTCTGTTGGATGTCCATCCAACGGTCGTCGTAGTTCTTCAATCTCTGCTCTTCCTGCTCCAACCGCTCAAACAAGCGCCGGCAGGACTGCCTGCTCCCTCCTCCTCACGGCCGGCTGTGCTGCCGCGCAGGCCTCACCGCCCGACCGTACTCCCATCGCTGGCCTAGCCATCCTTCTACTCACCCACACCTGCTGTTATTCTCCGGCGACGGCAGACGAACCAATAAACCCTCGTACAACCGTACTCCCCTCCGCGTGGGAAACAACTGCCGAGTCTTCCCTGCCTCCATGTCATCCCCTTCCTAGGCCTCGCCGTCGTCCACCGCCCTGGTGCTCTCGACGCAGCATGGTCAACGTGGTCAAGGAACGACTTCTATTGAACGTGGACTGTATTTGGAGAGGCTGACAGCTGGGTCCACGGCCGCAGCAAGGAAGTGCCTCCGTATTAGGCAGAAAATAATGATTCCTCCACCTGACAGCTGGGACCCACCGGACAGGCCACCGTATTTCGCGAAAAAACATTTCCCCCTAACTGCTGGGACCCACCAGCTACATCTTCGCATGCAAGGACGGGCGTCAGGGCAAAAAAAAACGATTCGCCCCCTAACCGCTGGGACCCACCAGCTACATCTTCGCAGGCAGGGAAGTGCCTGACAGTCGGGACCCACCTGGTCAAAGCGTACGTAGCATTGTCATTCTGGTCGCGAACGTGTACGTACATACTGGTCGATGTAGAGGCGCGCACGTGTCGTAGTAGAGGCGCGCACGTGTCGTAGTAGAGGCACGCACGTAGCATGTACACGTACGTACAACGGCCAGGGTGCAAGAAAGAAAATACGGCCACATATGTGTACATACGGGCGGGGTCTCGAACGCCTACTCGTGCATACGTATGGCGAGGGCTCGTGTACATGGCTGGGTCGGAACGGAGAAACAACATCGTCGTCGTGTTCATGGGGAGGTAACGGAATGCGTCATGTTCATCGGGAGGCAACGGAAAGCGTGGGAGCCAACTGGCTGGGTCAGAACGGAATGCGTGGTCGTGTTCATCGGGAGGGCTTGGATGGAACAGGCGATGGAAACGAGGCCTGGCATACCGCACAACGGAGGAAACGGACCTCCTACGTTTGGAACGGGATCCTGTTGATCGGGAGGGGTCTGGCGTACCGCATAACATAGGAAATGGACCTCCTACGGTCGAAACGGGGGTCCTGTTGGTCGGGAAGGGTGTGGCGTACGGCAAAACGGACGAAACGGACTTGTGTTGGAGCGCTGCGGTCGAAACGGGGGTCCTGTTCATCAGGAGGGGTGTGGCGTACCGCAAAACGGGACTCCACGAGATACTATTCATCTCCACCCTCGACCCCCTCCAGCCTCCACGAGCTACTGTTCATCCACCGTCGACCTCCTCCAGCCTCCACCTGTGAATGTTCATCCACGGGCTCCTGTTCATCCAGCCTCCACCGCACGCTACTCCACCGGCTACTGTTCAACCAGCCCTCTCCACGGGCTCCTGTTCAACCACCCCTCCATGGGCTACTGTTCATCCTGCCCTCCACCATCTACTGTTCATCCTGCCCTCCACGGGGTGGTCCTGTTCATCCAGCCCTCCACGGGGTCCTGTTCATCCAGCCCCAACCGGCTTGATTGATCGGGGTGCTGTTCATCCAGAGGCAACACCAC
>NC_057806.1:190897531-191005825 GCF_018294505.1 Triticum aestivum
ACAATCTCCCCCTTTTTGGTGATTGATGACAAACTAGTTGAAGTTTTCAACGGGGAATATAATCTGTGAAATTGTAAAGGATAAGGAATTGTCTTCATAAGTTGCAAGGGCTCCCCCTGAAGATGTGCATATAAGTAATTTGCTTTTGGAATGCAAATGCACATGGCAGGTTGTACTTGTGGAGATCCACTTCAACTTATGATGACAATCCACTATGCATGTGAAAGTATATGAAGATAATGACATGCATAATGGAAAATGGACGTCTGCAGAATGATCTAAGTGCGGAATTTATCGTCGCACATGCGGAATTTATCATCGCAACACAAGGTGGCAGATAAGTAGCAGACGACCATCGAGTTTAAGTGTTACAACTCAAAGAACCAAATGTAGCAAAACGAGAGTTGTAAGCACGAAGCAAAATATAAAGCACCCGCCCATATGGACCCGCTTGAAGACTATCAACCTCATATGCTTCTCCCCCTTTTGTCAGTAAGGACCAAAAAGGTTTGAAGACATAGAGCATCTACTCGTTCCCATGAGGAGTAGGTGAAGCAGCAGGGTCGTTGGTGGTGTTTGGCGGTGCTGAAGAGCTTGGAGCAGAGTCGAAGCATGCTGAAGGAGGTGGCGGTGAAGTAGCATCGTCTTCATCCTCGATCACTCTGGCATTCACAGTTGCAGCAGAGGAAGAGAACTCAGAGTCTTCAAGGGATGGAGTTCGTCGCAGCACTGCCCTTCGAGGAGGTGTGGAGTCAAACTTGAATCGCTCAGTGAAGCCATCCTCTTGAAGATCATCTTTAGAACACATCAGCGTTAGCCCTTTCCATGTGCGGTGAGAGGTTTCATGGGCAACAAAAGCATTCTTGGTGGCAAGATTGCGAATGCGATTAACATCCACCAAGAGGCTTTGCATCTGACGCTTCAGCCAGTCATGATGCCTATCCTGTTTCTGATGAAGAGCCACAAGAAGCTCTCGGTCATTGAGAACACGAGTGCGCTTCTTGGGTCGTGGAGCAGTTGTACTGTCAGTGGCTTCAGTGAGAGCAGGATGCGGTGCACGTGTAGTGCCAGCCAAAGGATACACACGAGTGACTGCTTCAACTCCTTCAATGTTCTGAGAAGAACTTTGATGCTCTGCATTTTGAAGACTTAGAGGTTCCTTGGCAGGCTCGGGATAGATGGCTTCAATAGACATATCCACATCAGGCAGAAAAATCCGATGATTGCGAGCAGATGGCTGATATGAGATAGTGGAGTGAAGTTTGATCAGCCGCATGACCCATGGGGCGTAGAACTTCAAGCCAAACAGATCAGAGCCTGATGCAGCAAGTTGGCGAATGAAGAAGTCCTGTGCATTGAAGCATTTTCCATGAAGAATATAGAAGACCAAAGTCTTCATTGCACCTTCAAGCTTGGCATGTGGAGAGTGCCCTTTGATGGGCCAGAGAGTTCGCCTTATGATGTGATAAATGGTTCTTGGCAGATACTCAAGGTCTTCAACAAAGAACTCTTGGGATAAGCAGCATCTTGGGGCAATGGCTTCATCATACTGAGCATCTGACTCATATTAGGTTCAGTCTTCTGAAAGATGCTCTCAATAGCTTCACTATGAAGCTGACAGCCATGCTCGTAGAGATCGCCAGGAGTGGGCAAACCAGTGAGCTCAATGATGTCAAAGGCTTTGGCTTCGTGATGAACGTTTCCTGTCATCCACTCCAGGACCCAAGTCTTCGGATCTCTGCTATACCCGCGGATGTGAAGTGTGGCATAGAATTGGAGCAGCAACTCTTCATTCCAATGCTCTTGGTCAGTGACGAATGGCAGCAATCCAACTTCTTTGAAGCAATCCAGAGCTTCTTCCAGACAGGGCAGACCAGCTATAGCTTCAATGTCAAGACGCTTGTGGGGGAAGATGCGACCTTGATTGTATAGAATGCAGGAGTAATAGCTTCGCTGCGGATAGCTCCAGAACCGATCAGATGATATCCTTTCCCTTGAGTAGGGGTTCCTGGAGCTATTGAAGAATGTGTTGTCTGCTCTGAAGCCATTGATATTGAAGGAGCCAGGTGCTGATGCAGGACCTGGGAACCTGGGCAATCTTGGGATTGGCTTCTGTACCTGAGGCCTGTGCTCAACATGATAGTCGAACTGGGGACCGACAGCAGGTGCAGGAACAGAAGCAGTGGGATCAGTGGCTTCGCTGACTTCTGATGCTTTTGTTGGGGAGGGCTCCACATTAGCTTCAGCCATGACAGCGTCAGTGGCTTCATTGGTGGTGGTGGTGGCAGCCTCAAGATTTTCAACCTCCACTTGACGAGCTGGAGGGTCGGTCACAATCACGTTCTCCTCGAGAACCGCTTCTTGGTGGGACAGGGGAGTAGCAGCTTGTGGGACTTCTTCTTCATCGGCTGATGCAGCCGGAATGTCTTCAGCAGTTTCAGCTTCAGACGCAGAGACTGGAGGCCTAGGTCCTTTGCGAAGCCTGCGCAACGCAGGCGACGCCTGTGTAGTTGGAGTTGGCTGGGCCTCAAAGTCTTCTTCCTCTTGTGGGCGATCAGCCCATGAAGCATCCTGAGCGATTGGCGTCAGAGGACGACCAATGCTGATGAGTTCGCTGTTCTCGAGCTGAGGAAGGACTGCACCATCTTCTACATGGTCATGTTGACCAATGTCTTCAGCAGCGATGGGATCAGCTGCTGGAAAGTCTTCAGCTTCATGAGCCTCTGTGAAAGCAGGCTCATGGATTGTCAGTTGGCGTTCAGCGTCAGGACGAACCATGGAAATGGGTTCAACTATCAAAGGCTCTGTGGGAGCAGCCCGATCTTTCTTGGTCTTCCTCTTCTTCTTGGAGGGGGCAATAGGAGAGGCTTCAGGATGTTTCCTCTTCCTGGCTTCAGCCTCAGCAGTCCTCGTCTTCTTGAGCTCTGAAGCGGTTGACCGGCTTTTTGGCTTCGAGCCAGTCATTCTAGTTGGGAAGACAATGGGATCTGCTTCCTGCCTTGGTGCGTCAGGTTCAGCCGTAGCGGGCTTCTTCATCTTCTTTGCTGCCATCCTGGGGTCGATGCCAGGACGCCCAAGGGCCTTGCGCTTCTCAGCCTCATTGTAGGCCTGCACACATTTGTCAGCCAGAACCTTCATGCGCTCACGAGAACCTTGAGCTTCTGCACGTTTCTTGAGAAAGGCTTCCTTGAGCTCGTGCAGCATAATCTTGAAGTTCTTCACCTCTTGCACGCTGAGCTTGGCCATATGCTTCTTGAACTGAGCCTTTTCATAGTCAATCTTTTGCTTCAGTTCAACAATGCGCTGGGCGATAGCTAACTCTGAAGCAATGGCGCCATGGAAGGCGACACTGAGGCCAATGGGTAGTTGCAGATCTTCGAAGCTGATGTTTGGCGTGTCAAACCATTCATCAATGAAGTTGTGGATGATTGTTACATCAAAGAGAGGCAGATCATTGAAGATTTCTGCTTCTTCTTTGCTCTTGATGAGTTGCTCAAGAGCGTCATCTGCAAGATCTTCATCACTTGACAGATCAATGGCATCATTGCGCAGAATGGCAGCAGCTGTTAGCTCTTGGCCGGTGTGTGGCAGAGGCATCTTGACCTTCTGGGGCTTGGAGATGCGTGATAAATCTTTAGACTGCACACTGTCTTCAGGAGGTGCAGTTGCCAGTGGCTTCGCTCGTGAGATTTTTGGTGCAGAGGCAGGCTTTGAAGCTTTTGGCTGCTTCACTTTTGGCTTCGGCGCTGCAGGCGCTTCATCTGATTCAGCGTCAGCTGCAGACTCATTCACTGTTGTCCCTTGAACCAAGATATGGGTGATGAGGCCTTCAAGGTTGTAGAAAGGACTGACGACATTGGGTTCTGCATCTCATGTGCCATCAGCCCTTGGAGCTGAGGGACCAGGGTTGAAGTCTAGTCCCAATGTCTTCTTGTTTTGCTTCGCTGAGTTCTGGGCAAACTGGAAGTTGCGCTTGAACAGAATGTCGTCACGACACCACAGTAGTGACGATGGGTGTGCATCAACAGGCTGTGACCCACGGACCATGCAGGGATAGAAGCCTTGTTCAATGGCTTCATCTCTGGACCTGGGTTGAAGATTCTTGTATAGGATGTCTCCCCACGGTCTCTTGATGGCATTTTTCTCAGCATATTCCTGGGTTACAAATCGGTATTTGAACCATTGTTCTGCCCAATATCTTCGAATCCATTGGATTCGGGTCTTGCGCTGATTGTAATCCTCTTCAGGATCTGTCTTGTACAGTTCTGAGAGGTCATCTGGCAGATCTCTAGATGTTTCTCCATGACGCTTTCTGCCACCCTTCCTTGCTGATTTCTCTGAAGCCATGAACTTTAAACTGAAAGGCTTCAACACGTTCAAAGGCTTCAAAGATTTTCGCTTGCTGGACAAACAGGAACTTGCTTCGGGAGAATTTATATGATGCTGTAAGAATTCTGCAAATGAATGCAGACTATGAGAACCAAGGGATTCTCCCACGGACATGTACCTGTGACAGCATTAAGGTGCGAGGGAAGGGGAAGAGGTCATATGCATTCTCAGAAGATTTTGAATATAAATCAGTTTAGAAGACATTGACCTCATCGTGCGAAGACATTCACTCATAGATAAGGAGTTGGTTCCAGATTTGTACGAATCCAGAGATCAGTACAAGTGAGGAATCTAACTACTTTGTGAAGCATAAGTGAATATACTAGGCATGTTATGAGATGCAGTATGAGAGAGATCTAACTTGTGTGAATAGAAACTGCTTGTGGTAGAAAGTGACAAAGCCATAGGATCAACGGTGCCGTAAAAAGGAAGTTTTATTTACCACACTAAGAACTGCTAGACGGAGTGGAAGATGAGGCCGAGCAGTTCGATCTTCCGTGCCCTAACTTGGCGACGGAGGACACCTACGGCGACGGCGGAGAGGACGATGTCCGCGGTCGGCGTGAAGACGGCGTCGGAGAGGTTGCGGCAGCGAAGCGCTTCGTCGCCGGCGTCGTCGAGGGCTAGCGGTGGCGCTAGGGTTCGTGCGAGAGTGGAAGAAGAGATAATGACCGCCGTGAAGTGTGTATTTATAGGTACAGGGGCGGCACTGCGTTATTACACAGGTGCCCCTGGCGATTCGCATCTGAGGAACACGTGGCCATCATGCAGAATTTTGGGGTTTGTTCCACGTCCCACGCACGCCTGGATTGTCGGGTGGTCGTTCCTACTTCTCCGGGTTTCATGTGGAGGAATGAGCATTGAAAGTGGACTTAAGGTTTGTCTTTGTATCTTCTGCTGACAAGGACGCAGAGAAGACATTCGACAGTTTCAATAGAATGCATATGATTTGGAGAGATAGAGTTTGAGATAGATAGCATAGAGAGGTTAGGGTCCGATCACATTCACTTAGTTCAAAAGATTCAACAAGAAGACATAGCTATAAGTGAATGCTGTAGAGGACAGAACACTAGTATATATATATATAATCAACATAGTGAAGATAATCATGAAGACATGTTGAGATTGAAGCCAAACCAAATGTGAAGACATAGCAAGGTAACGCCATGAGTGAAACACTTCAAAATAGAACATTTGGTGGTGGCGTTACCCACCGTATAGGAAGTATTAGACCCAGACACGGCGCACAATTATCGTGGCGCTCCGAAGTCAAATTCCACATTAATGTATTCACACTTAGAATGTATGTCTTCATTGATTGAAGATATACTTTACTTCGTGTGTTGCACATCTAAGTCATCAATATGCATAAGGGTTAGGATGTGTGCCTGATCACAGGACATTTGAGGATTCCAGGATATTTAGCTCACACCGTAACTTGCAAAATCTCTTCTCATCCAAGGGCTTGGTGAAGATATCTGCCAATTGCTCTTCAGTGTTGACGTGTATGATATCAATATCTTCCTTCACAACATGATCTCTGAGAAAGTGATGACGAATTTCAATGTGCTTTGTCTTCGAGTGCTGAACTGGGTTGTTGGCAATCTTGATGGCGCTTTCGTTGTCGCAGTAGAGTGGCACTTGCTTCAGATGAATGCCATAGTCTTTGAGCGTTTGCTTCATCCACAGAAGCTGAGCGCAGCAAGATCCAGCAGCAATGTATTCAGATTCAGCAGTGGAGAGAGATACACAGTTCTGCTTCTTTGAAGACCAACATACAAGTGATCGTCCCAGAAAGTGACATGTGCCTGATGTAGACTTGCGATCAACTTTGTCACCAGCATAATCAGCATCCGAGAATCCAACCAGATCAAACTCTGAGCCCTTTGGATACCATAATCCTAGAGTTGGGGTGTGAGCCAAATATCGAAGAATTCGCTTCACAGCTAAGTGATGCGACTCCTTTGGTGCCGCTTGAAATCGAGCACACATGCAAACACTAAGCATAATATCTGGCCTAGATGCACATAGATAAAGTAAAGAACCAATCATGGAGCGGTATACCTTTTGATCGAACTCTTTACCATTGTCGTCAGGACCCAGATGATGCTTGGCTGGCATTGGCGTCGTGAAGCCTTTGCAGTCTTGCATACCGAACTTCTTCAGGCAATCTTTGAGATACTTCTCTTGAGATATGAAGATGCCGTTGCGTTGCTGTCGTATTTGAAGACCGAGAAAGAACTTCAGCTCTCCCATCATAGACATTTGATATTGCTCTTGCATCATATATCCAAACTCTTCACTGTACTTCTGATTGGTGCAGCCGAAGATAATGTCATCCACATATATTTGGCACACAAACAGTTCACCATCATATGTCTTCGTGAAGAGAGTGGGGTCGAGAGAACCAGGTATGAAGCCTTTGCTCTTCAGGAAGTATTTGAGTGTGTCATACCAGGCCCGAGGGGCTTGTTTGAGGCCATACAGTGCCTTGTTGAGCTTGTATACCATGTCAGGATGTTTTGAATCTTCAAATCCAGGAGGTTGTGCAACATACACTTCTTCTTCAATCTTGCCATTGAGGAAGGCGCTCTTCACATCCATTTGATAAAGAAGTATGTTGTGATGATTTGCATAGGCCAGCAGTATGCGTATGGCTTCAAATCTAGCCACAGGAGCAAATGTTTCATCGAAGTCAATGCCTTCCACTTGAGTATATCCTTGAGCAACAAGACGAGCTTTGTTTCTAACAACTTGACCATGCTCATCTTGCTTGTTGCGGTATATCCATTTGGTGCCATGAAGGCTTCTTCAACTTTCTTGGGTTCTGTTATTGAGACGAATGCGAAGTGCCCACAGAAATTTGCTAGCTGAGTTGCCCTTGAAAGAGTGAGTGGACCGGGTGCATTGATGCTATCAATTATTCTTTCAATCTGCACTTCATTGGCAACGCGAGGATGTACAGGGCGAAGATTTTGCTCTTGCTGATCATTGTCGTTGTTAGAAGGAATGTCTTCAGGCTGATCATTGTCTTCATGTTGATCAGGTGCTGAGATGATAAGTTCTTCTTCAGGATGAGCTTCAGAAGGTACAATTTCTCCAGTTCCCATTAGCTTGATTGATTCACTGGATGGAACTTCATCTAGCACATTTGGCAGTTGCTCTCTTTGTGAACCGTTGGTCTCATCGAACCGCACATTCACTGTTTCAACCACTTTGTAATGAAAGAGATTGAAGACTCTGCAGGAGTGCGAATCCTTTCCATATCCAAGCATAAAACCCTCATGTGCTTTTGGTGCAAACTTGGGGTGTGATGTGGGTCCTTGATCCAGAACCTGGCGCCAAATACTCTGAAGTAACTGACATTTGGCTTCTTGCCAGTAAGGAGCTCATAAGATGTCTTGTTCAGAAGCTTGTGAAGATAAACACGATTGATTGTATGGCATGCACTATCAATGGCTTCAGGCCAGAATTTTCTTGGAGTCTTGTATTCATCTAGCATCGTTCTGGCCATCTCAATGAGTGTTCTGTTCTTGCGTTCGATGACCCCATTCTGCTGTGGCGTGTACGGGGCTGAAAATTCATGTGTGATGCCCAAGGTATCAAGATATGTATCAAGGCCAGTGTGTCACACCCTCGATGCGACTATATCTCCCACGTGTCGAGGCACGACTTAGAGGCATAATCGCATTGAAGGCATATGTCGCAAATTAGGCAATCTTCACAACATCCCATGTAATATAAATAATAAAGGGGAGATAACATAGTTGGCTTACACTCGCCACGTCAATCAAGTACATAAATAACATTACATCATCCAAACACTCATGGCCCGACTACGGCGCCAAAATAAAAGATAACCCAACATGCGACAACGGTCCCAATCACCCCCAACTGGGCACCACTACTGATCATCGGGAAAGGAAACATAGTAACGTTGAGAGTCTTCGTCGAACTCCCACTTGAGGTCATACGCGTCTGCTGGAGCGGAATCATCAGGCCCTGCATCTGGTGTAATAGTAATCTGTGAGCCACAGGGACTCAGCAATCTCGCACCCTCGCGATCAAGACTATTTAAGCTTATAGGTATGGCAAGGTAAATATATGTGGAGCTGCAGCAAGCGGCTAGCAAAATATGGTGGCTAACTTATTCGCAAAAGAGAGCGAGAAGAGGAGGTAAAGCACGAGCGAGAAACTAGATAACAACCTGCGCAAACATTACTCCAACACCGTGTCCACCTCCCGGACTCTGCCGAGAAGAGGCATCACGGTAACACACTCAGTTGATTCATTTTAATTAAGTTAAGGTTCAAATTATCTACAACCGGACATTAACAAATTCCCATCTGCCCATAACCGCGGGCACGGCTTTCGAAAGTTCAAATCCCTGCAGGGGAGTCCCAACTTTGCCCATGACAAGCTCTCACGGTCAACGAAGGAATAGACCTCCTCCCAAGATGTTCCGATCAGACTCGGTATCTCGGTTCTTCAAGACACTTCGACAGGTTAAAACAAATCCAGCAACACCGCCCGAATGTGCCGACAAATCCCTATAGGAGCTGCACATATCTCTTTCTCAGGGCACACTCAGATGAACACTACGTACAACTAAAACCAACCCTCAAGTTTCCCCGAGGTGGCGCTGCAAGTGGCTCTATTTGGACCAACACTCAGAGGAGCACTGGCCCGGGGGGGTTTAAATAAGATGACCCTCAAATTCCGGAAACCCAAGGGAAAAAGAGGCTAGGTGGCAAATGGTAAACCAAGGTTGGGCATTGCTGGAAAAGCTTTAATCAAGGCGAACTATCAAGGGGTTCCCATTATAACCCAACCGCGTAAGGAACGCAAAATCCGGGAACATAACACCGATATGACGGAAACTAGGGCGGCAAGAGTGGAACAAAACACTAGGCGAGAGGCCGAGCCTTCCACCCTTTACCAAGTATATAGATGCATTAAGATAACATGGAAATATAATGATATCCCAACAAGTAAATAAATGTTCCAACAAGGAACGGCCTTCAATCTTCACCTGCAACTAGCAACGCTATAAGAGGGGCTGAGCAAAGCGGTAACATAGCCAATCAACGGTTTGCTAGGACATGGTGGGTTAGAGGTTTGACATGGCAGTTTGGGAGGCTTGAAAGCAAGTGGTAGGCATCGTAGCATTGGCATAGCAAAAGAGCGAGCAAACTAGCATAGCAAAGATAGTAGTGATTTCGAGGGTATGATCATCTTGCCTGCACAGTTGTCAGAGTTGACTGGATCCTCGAAAGCAAACTCAACGGGCTCCTCGATAGTGAACTCGTCTCCCGGCTCTACCCAAACAAGACAAACAAGCAACAAAGACACAATCAATCACGTGCAAGGACAAACAATATGATGCAATGATGATATGCTATGCGGGATGCGATGCGGGATGCGATGCGGGATGCATATGCAAGATTTGACAAGGGATGCATGAACCTGGCCTCAACTTGGAAATTAAAGTGTGCCACTGGAAATATGAGATGAAATCGCTTGAAAACGATATAAAGAACGCCGGAAACGGAGTTACGGTTTGGAAATGGCAAGCGATTCAAATATGGCCACGTTCTGCGATTTACAGCAAGTAGCCATCTAAATGCAACGAGATGAACATGCTACAGCACCCAAACATGACAACAAAATACATGGAAGGGATGCATTCAAGATTCTTAACAAAAGTCTAGCACTGAGCTACGGCCAATTCATCCATTAACAGGTTCAAACAAGCATGGCAAAAATGCATATGGCAAACAGATCTCGGACTTAGTGAAATTAACACTTGTCTGGAATTTCAGATCAGGTAGCTCTCTTCGGAGCAACAAAACTACATGCAACAGGACCTGAACATGGCAAGGTAAAAAATGGCATGGAGCTACTAAAAAAGCTTAACAAAAGACCCTTAGTGACCATGAGCCAAAAGGGATCAGAAAATATACTAATAAGCACGTGAACATCGCAAAAACATAATCAGTTTTCAGACTTCGTGAAAACTGGCACATGCTGAAATAGATATCAAGTAGGCAGGTTCACGAGCTCGATGCACTCACTACGGTGCAAGTCATAACAAGACAAGCATACATCCATCAAGAAGGCACAAAATTCAAGCTGGACATGGCAAGAACAATAACATAGAATGCACGGATCAACTACAACATCATCGGCAAAATTGCAAACAAGTTGACAATCTGCCCAGATTCACAAAGTAGCAAAAGTAGAGCTCGATTGACTCAAGCTAGGGTGCTTCATAATTGCAAACAAAGTCATGGATGGATAGAGCACTACAAGATTAATAAAACTTCCTTACTGATCATCCTCAAAAGAGCCACGGATCACTAGGAAACAACATGAACATATGGCAACATGAGATAAGCAGCTCAAGGACTTAGTGGAAATGCCAAGTCCCTGAAAACAGAATTACTAAGTGCACCACTTTGCAAGCTTGCACTAGTCACCACACTCATCAAAAAAATACATGGGTTGCACCTCTGGAAAGATGACAAAACCCTTAACAAAACATATGTAGAACTCATGGGCATAGCATGCACACAATAATCATGGCAAAAATGACAAAAACCTAAATGGAGCAGCAGATCTGACAATTATCTCAAGTATCCCTCTTCTAACAGCATTTCGGGCATCAAGATGAACTCAAATGAAAATGATGCAATGGAATGAAATGATGTACTCTCTGAGATGAACATTTTTATATGCTATATGCATGAATTGGAGCTACGGATGCAAAGTTACGGGGCTATGAACAGGAGCACTTGGATCTGTAATTTTTAGGGACTTGGACGAAAAACAACCTCCGGATTAGGGTTTCCAGATCAGCACGCTTCCCAAGGCGTTCACCGGAGTACTCGCCGGAACGGCGCCGTGCGGCGGCCGAAGATGGTGAGGAAGAGGCCGGGGCGAGGGGAGGAGACGGCGGGAGATGGTGGAGCTCACCGGCCTCCTCCTCGGGGCCGGAGCGGGCGGCGGCCGCAGGGCGGCGCCGGAGCGGGCGGTGATGTGGCGGCGGGGAGCGGCAGAGCGGCTCGGCGGCGGACGGCGCGGGCAGGCGGGAGGCGGTGGCGGGCGAGGGAGCCGGGCGGCGGCGGCGCATGGGCCGGGAGGGCCTCGGCCGGGCCGCGCGGGCTTCGGGCGGTGGCGGCGGCGGCTTGCCACGTGGCAGCGCGGGAGTGGGCGCGGGCGGTGGAGCGGACGCGTCCTGCCAGGGCGGACGCGTCCGGCCGGCGCGGATCTGGGATTTAGAGTTTGAGGACGAGGGGGGTCCGGAATTTCGGAGGAGGGGCTAGTTTTATAGGTAGAGGGAGCTAGGAGAGTCCAAATGAGGTGCGTTTTTCGGCCACGCGATCGTGATCGAACGCTCTAGATGATGGAGAAAGCTTAGGTGTGTTTTGGGCCAAATTGAAGGGGTGTTGGACTGCAACACACATGAGGCCTTTTCGGTCCCTCGGTTAACCGTTGGAGTATCAAACGAAGTCCAAATGATACGAAACTTGACAGGCGGTCTACCGGTAGTAAACCAAGGCCGCTTGGAAAGTCTCGGTCCAATCCGGAAATGTTTAATCCCCACACACGAAAGAAAGGTAGAATTGACCACCGGAGGAGAACAAAGCGCCGGAAATTGAAAACGGACAACGGGGAAAATGCTCGAATGCATGAGACGAACACGTATGCAAATGCAATGCACATGATGACATGATATGAGATGCATGACAACGATAACAGCACACGGAGACAAAGACCCGAACCAGAGAAAATAAAATAACTTAATGCCGGAAACGGCAAGAGTTGAAGTACAAATTGGGAATGTTACATTCTGGGTGGTACAACACTCCACCACTACGAAAGGATATCGTCCCGAGATCTAGGACTGAAAGAACGCCGGGTACTCAGAACAGAGGTGATCCTCGCGTTCCCAGGTAGCTTCACGGTCGGAATGGTGTGACCACTTGACTTTGAGAAATTTGATTGACTTGTTGCGAGTCTTGCGTTCAGTCTCTTCAAGAATAGCAACTGGGTGCTCACGATAAGAGAGATCTTCTTGGAGCTCAATGTCCTCGAAGTTGATGGTGCGGTCAGGAGTCTTGAAGCACTTTCGAAGCTGAGAGACATGGAACACGTCATGAACATTTGCAAAGTTTGAAGGAAGCTCGAGTTGATAGGCGAGGTCGCCTCTCTTGCTGACAATCTTGAAAGGTCCCACGTATCTACGGGCAAGCTTCCCTTTGATACCGAAGCGACGAGTACCTTTCATAGGAGAGACGCGGAGGTAAACATGATCTCCGATCTCGAAAGCCAAATCACGGTGCTTACTATCATAGTAGCTCTTCTGACGGGATTGGGCTGCTTTGAGGTTATCACGAATGACTTTGCACATTTCCTCTGCCTCTGTGATTAAGTCATTACCCAAAAGCTGACGTTCACCGGTTTCAGACCAGTTGAGAGGGGTACGGCACTTCCTGCCATACAGAATTTCAAATGGGGCCTTGCCCGAACTTGCTTGAAAACTATTGTTGTAGGAGAATTCAGCATAAGGAAGACAATCCTCCCACTTCATGCCGAAGGAGATCACACAAGCCCTGAGCATATCTTCAAGAATCTGGTTGACACGCTCGACTTGACCACTAGTTTGAGGATGGAAAGCTGTGCTGAAGCGGATGTTCGTGCCCATGGCCTTCTGAAAAGAATCCCAAAACTTGGATGTAAAGATGCTGCCACGGTCTGAAGAGATCACTTGTGGAATACCGTGTAGAGAGAGAATTCGAGAGGTATAGAGTTCCACCAATTGAGCTGCAGTGATCGACTCTTTGATAGGCAGAAAATGAGCCACTTTAGTGAGTTTGTCGATGACAACGAATATAGCATCATTGCCACGCTTGGACTTTGGAAACCCAGTCACGAAGTCCATTTCAATGTGGTCAAACTTCCATTCTGGAATGGCAAGAGGTTGGAGGAGACCAGCTGGCCTTTGGTGTTCTGCCTTCACTCTTCTGCAGACATCACATTCATTCACGAATTGAGCAATCTCGCGCTTCATTCGAGTCCACCAATAGGCCTGCTTAAGGTCCTGATACATCTTCATGCTCCCAGGGTGGATGGAGAGGAGAGAATTGTGAGCCTCGTTCATGATCACTTTACGAAGGTCACCTTTGGGTACAACAATACGATCCTCGAAGAAGAGAGTGTCCTTGTCATCAAGGCGGTAGCACTTGTACTTGGGTTGACTCTTGGCAATCCCAATCTTCACCTTTTTCACCATAGCATCAAGAAGCTGGGCTTGGCGAATCTGGTCTTCCAAGGTAGGAGAGACTTGAAGGTTGGCAAGGAAACCTTGAGGAACAACTTGCAGATTAAGTTTGCGGAAAGCTTCACAAAGCTCGGGTTGATAAGGCTTGAGAATCAGACTGTTGCAGTAAGCCTTTCCTGCTCAATGCGTCAGCAATCACATTGGCCTTGCCTGGAGTATACTCGATACTCGGATTATACTCTTGAATCATTTCGACCCATCGAGTTTGCCTGAGGTTGAGATTAGGCTGAGTGAAGATGTACTTGAGACTCTTGTGATCAGTGAAAATGTCCACTTTCCTTCCCAAAAGAAGATGTCTCCAAGTCAAAAGAGCATGCACAACTGCCGCCAACTCGAGATCATGAGTGGGGTAGTTCTTCTCATTAGGCTTCAATTGGCGAGATGTATAAGCAACAACTTTCTTCTCTTGCATCAATACTGTGCCAAGACCTTGGAGAGAGGCATCACAAAAGACCTCGTACGGCTTGGATTCATCAGGCGGAGTGAGAACTGGAGCAGTGATCAATTTCTCTTTCAGAGTGTTGAAAGCAATGTCACACTCCGGAGACCAAACGTACTTGACGTGCTTGTGAAGAAGATTAGAGAGAGGCTTCGCGATCTTAGAAAAGTTTTCAACGAATCTTCGGCAATAGCTTGCGAGACCGAGGAAACTACGGAGTTGCTTCACGTTCTGAGGAGGTTCCCAATTCACAATTGCAGACACCTTCTCAGGATTCACGGCAATGCCCTTGGCAGAGATGATATGACCAAGATAAAGAACCTCATCGAGCCAAAATTCACACTTGGAGAACTTGGCGTAGAACTGATGTTCTCTTAGCTTATCAAGAACCAAACGCAAGTGCTTGGCATGATCTTCCTTGCTCTTGGAGAAAACCAGAATATCGTCGAGATAGACCAAAATGAAGTCATTGGTGTAGGCGTTGAAGATGAAGTTCATCATGCGAGAGAACGTCGGAGGAGCGTTGACGAGGCCAAAAGACATGACAGTGTATTCATATGAACCAAAGCTTGTCCTGAAAGCCGTCTTGGGAATATCTTGCTCACGGATTCGAATCTGATGATAACCCATACGGAGATCAAGCTTGGAGAATACTTGGGCACCTTTGAGTTGTTCGAACAGCTCATTGATGTTGGGAAGTGAGTATTTGTTCTTGATGGTCTTCTTGTTCACTGGACGGTAATCAACACAAAGTCGGTCTGTTCCATCCTTCTTCTTGACAAAAAGAACACCACAACCCCACGGAGAAGAACTAGGCCGGATGAGACCCATTTTCTCTTGAATATCGAGTTGCTTCTTCAGCTCCTTCAACTCTTCAGGTCCGAGCTTGTAAGAACATTTGCACACAGGTTCCGTGCCAGGCTCAAGATCAATAACGAATTCAACTGGCCGGTGCGGAGGCATTCCTAGAAGCTCTTCTGGAAAGACGTCTTGATATTCGCAAATGACTAGAATTTGAGAGATGGCATCCAATTCACCCTTCTCATTGAGAGAAAACAGACGGATGGTATCATCACGAGCGGCAAAGACAATTACATCCTCAGACGAATGAGTCATTGAATCTGCCTGGCTGCACAATCAAGCTGAGCCTTGTGCTTAGAGAGCCAATCCATTCCGAGAATAAGATCAATGTCCGAGTTACCAAGAACCACCGGAGAAGAGAGAAACTTGTAGTCACCCAATGTGATAGAAACATTCGGGACGCAATTGTTAGAAGTCATTTGCTTGCCCGGAGACACAATCTTCAATGGAACAGGAATCCTTTCGGTCACAAAATCATGCTTGGCCACAAATGGAGTTGAAAAAAAAGAAAGCGATGCACCAGTGTCAAAAAGAACTTTTGCAGGAACATCGTTAACAGGAAGGTTACCCATGATCACATCTGGCGAGTCCTCTGCCTGAGCTGCATTCAGCAAATTGACCTTGGCGTGCTTGGGGTTATGCTTGACCACAGCTGTACTTGCCGATCTGACAGGAAGAGGAGGAGGAAGACACCTCTGGTTGAAACACTTGTTGGCATAGTGACCCTTCTGTTGGCACTTGTTGCACGTGACCTCTGAAAGCGGACGGTGATACGGAGCACTCGATCTTGGAGCTTGAGACGAAGTCTTGTTCTGAAAGCCAGGGTTGGGTGGGTGGGAAGAACCACTGCCACCTTTGCTCTTCTGCTAATACGGCTGACGGAACGGAGGAGGAGGAAGCCAATACTTCTGCTGCTTGGCCACTTGAGTAGAGGAAGACGGAGTAACATCTCTGACTCGCTTCTTGGAAGCATCACACCTCAACTGAGCAGCCTCTTGCTTCAGTGCCATGTTGTAGAACTCATCGTACCTCAAGGGCTCGAAGAGAACAAGAGCTAGCTGAATTTCTTCTCTGAGACCACCCCTGAACTGGTATATCATGCTCTTCTCATCAGGTACGTCCTGCTTGGCAAAGCGGGCGAGCTTCTGAAACAACTTGTTGTAGTCATAGACAGACAAAGAGCCTTGCTTCAGGTTGCGGAATTCCTCACGCTTGCTTTCAACCATGCTCTGAGGAATATGATGAGCTCGGAAATCTCGACGGAAATCGTCCCAAGTGATAACACATCCACCTCGGGAATCCTTGTACTGCTGGAACCATTCTGCAGCTTGATCTTTGAGTTGGAAGGAAGCAAACTTGACAAAGTCCTCAGGCCTGACGTTACTGCACTCGAAATGCTTGCAGAGATCCACTAGCCAATCGTCAGCATCGGTTGCCTCAACACAATTGCTAAAAGTCTTTGGCCCAGTAGCAAGGAACTGGTTGAGTGAAGCAAAGTGATTCTGATTGTTGCCTTGATTGCGCTCTTGAAGAATTTGCATGATCAACTGTGTGTTAGCATTGGTTGCGGACATCACAGCTTTCCATGCCTCTGGAGGAGGGGGGGGTGGTGGCGGATCAGGATTCGGAGTCGTGCGCGTTGGAGGAGCCATCCTAAAGAGGTTGACCACCATTAGCACATTGATAGACAAATATTGAAGCTGAATCCAACGGAATGAAAATTGCAACATATAGTCTTCTCATCCGAACACAATGAACGAATGCATTCCTCTTGAAATGGTCACATATCCATAAATTGAGAAGCCACGTAGAATTAAGGTAGAGAAATAAATCAACAAGGTACAGATCAAGAACGAATAATCGGTAAGAAATCCCAATCTCAAACCAATATCCGTGGAAGAAGAACTAGAGCTACAAGAATTCCCACCTATGAAACTCCCGAACCTTTCCGGTTATGCAATCAGGTGTTGGGGATACAGGGGAAGCATAATATCTCACCCAAACTAGCAAATCCTACATCCAGCTGTATCCATCCTTCAACACATAACCAAGAAACCTTCGGAAACCATCTACCTCAACCTTCGAAAAGCATCCGTTATACAAGTTATGGCGATACTCCCGAACTCCCGCCCCAGTACTGGGTGGCGTCGAGGTTATCTCACCAACGAACTGCATAAAAGAGATTTTCGATGTCGGCGTACTAAACTCAGGTATTCCAGAATTGCAACGATAAAATTATGATGACAACACCTCAGAGCTCAACTCCCCGGGACACTTCCACTAAACCCCTGACAGGAGGCACCAAGACAATGTTCTCATCATAAAACCATCGGAACGATTCCAAGATACCCGCGTGATCCTAAAAATTTTTAGTGAAATTTGAGAAGAGAAGAGTCAAAACTCTACGTCAGGATGCCTTACCAGAGCGATGAGGAGACTGGGAAGTAAAAAGAATTCCTAAACTCTCCGATATATAATTCCTAAATGACTCAAAAAAAATTCTAGACACAACTCGGCCGCTAAAAACGATCAAGCAATGGGGCTCCTAAGGTCGGGGAAGGCTCTGATTACCAACTTGTAACACCCTCGATGCGACTATATCTCCCACGTGTCGAGGCACGACTTAGAGGCATAATCGCATTGAAGGCATATGTCGCAAGTTAGGCAATCTTCACAACATCCCATGTAATATAAATAATAAAGGGGAGATAACATAGTTGGCTTACACTCGCCACGTCAATCAAGTACATAAATAACATTACATCATCCAAACACTCATGGCCCGACTACGGCGCCAAAATAAAAGATAACCCAACATGCGACAACGGTCCCAATCACCCCCAACTGGGCACCACTACTGATCATCGGGAAAGGAAACATAGTAACATTGAGAGTCTTCGTCGAACTCCCACTTGAGCTCATACGCGTCTGCTGGAGCGGAATCATCAGGCCCTGCATCTGGTGTAATAGTAATCTGTGAGCCACAGGGACTCAGCAATCTCGCACCCTCGCGATCAAGACTATTTAAGCTTATAGGTAAGGCAAGGTAAATATGTGGAGCTGCAGCAAGCGACTAGCAAATATGGTGGCTAACTTATTCGCAAAAGAGAGCGAGAAGAGGAGGCAAAGCGCGAGCGAGAAACTAGAGAACAACCTGCACAAACATTACTCCAACACCGTGTCCACCTCCCGGACTCCGCCGAGAAGAGGCCATCACGGTAACACACTCAGTTGATTCATTTTAATTAAGTTAAGGTTCAAATTATCTACAACCGGACATTAACAAATTCCCATCTGCCCATAACCGCAGGCACGGCTTTCGAAAGTTCAAATCCCTGCAGGGGAGTCCCAACTTAGCCCATGACAAGCTCTCACGGTCAATGAAGGAATAGACCTCCTCCCAAGATGTTCTGATCAGACTCGGTATCTCGGTTCTTCAGGACAATTCGACAGGTTAAAACAAATCCAGCAACACCGCCCGAATGTGCCGACAAATCCCGATAGGAGCTGCACATATCTCTTTCTCAGGGCACACTCAGATGAACACTACATACAACTAAAACCAACCCTCAAGTTGCCCCGAGGTGGCGCTGCAAGTGGCTCTATTTGGACCAACACTCAGAGGAGCACTGGCCCGGGGGGTTTAAATAAGATGACCCTCAAGTTCCGGAAACCCAAGGGAAAAAGAGGCTAGGTGGCGAATGGTAAAACCAAGGTTGAGCATTGCTGGAAAAGCTTTAATCAAGGCGAACAATCAAGGGATTCCCATTATAACCCAACCGCGTAAGGAGCGCAAAATCCGGGAACATAATACCGATATGACGGAAACTAGGGCGGCAAGAGTGGAACAAAACACTAGGCGAGAGGCCGAGCCTTCCACCCTTTACCAAGTATATAGATGCATTAAGATAACATGGCAATATAATGATATCCCAACAAGTAAATAAATGTTCCAACAAGGAACGGCCTTCCAATCTTCACCTGCAACTAGCAACGCTATAAGAGGGGCTGAGCAAAGCGGTAACATAGCCAATCAACGGTTTGCTAGGACATGGTGGGTTAGAGGTTTGACATGGCAATTTGGGAGGCTTGAAAGCAAGTGGTAGGCATCGTAGCATTGGCATAGCAAAAGAGCGAGCAAACTAGCATAGCAAAGATAGTAGTGATTTCGAGGGTATGATCATCTTGCCTGCACAGTTGTCAGAGTTGACTGGATCCTCGAAAGCAAACTCAACGGGCTCCTCGTTAGCGAACTCGTCTCCCGGCTCTACCCAAACAAGACAAACAAGCAACAAGGACACAATCAACCACGTGCAAGGACAAACAATATGATGCAATGATGATATGCTATGCGGGATGCGATGCGGGATGCATATGCAAGATTTGACAAGGGATGCATGAACCTGGCCTCAACATGGAAATCCAAGTGTGCCACTGGAAAGATGAGATGAAATCGCTTGAAAACGATATAAAGAACACCGGAAACGGAGTTACGGTTTGGAAATGGCAAGCGATTCAAATATGGCCACGTTCTGCGATTTACAGCAAGTAGCCATCTAAATGCAATGAGATGAACATGCTACAGCACCCAAACATGACAACAAAATACATGGAAGGGATGCATTCAAGATTCTTAACAAAAGTCTAGCACTGAGCTACGGCCAATTCATCCATTAACAGGTTCAAACAAGCATGGCAAAAATGCATATGGCAAATAGATCTCAGACTTTGTGAAATTAACACTTGTCTGGAATTTCAGATCAGGTAGCTCTCTTCGGAGCAACAAAACTACATGCTACAGGACCCGAACATGGCAAGGTAAAACATGGCATGGAGCTACTCAAAAAGCTTAACAAAAGTCCCTTAGTGACCTTGAGCCAAAAGGCATCAGAAAATATACTAACAAGCACGTGAACATCGCAAAAACATAATCAGTTTTCAGACTTGGTGAAAACTGGCACATGCTGAAACAGATATCAAGTAGGCAGGTTCACGAGCTCGATGCACTCACTATAGTGCAAGTCATTACAAGACAAGCATACATCCATCAAGAAGGCACAAAATGCAAGCTATACATGGCAAGAACAATAACATAGTATGCACGGATCAACTACAACATCATCGGCAAAATTGCAAACAAGTTGACAATCTGCCCAGATTCATAAAGTAGCAAAAGTAGAGCTCGATTAACTCAAGCTAGGTTGCTCCATAATTGCAAACAAAGGCATGGATGGATAGAGCACTACAAGATTAATAAAACTCCCTTACTGATCATCCTCAAAAGAGGCACGGATCACAAGGAAACAACATGAACATATGGCAACATGAGATAAGCAGCTCAAGGACTTAGTGGAAATGCTAAGTCCCTGAAAACAGAATTACTAAGTGCACCACTTTGCAAGCTTGCACTAGTCACCACACTCATCACAAAAATACATGGGTTGCACATCTGGAAAGATGACAAAACCCTTAACAAAACATATGTAGAACTCATGGGCATAGCATGCACACAATAATCATGGCAAAAATGACAAAAACCTAAATGGAGCAGCAGATCTGACAATTATCTCAAGTATCCCTCTTCTAACAGCATTTCGGGCATCAAGATGAACTCAAATGAAAATAATGCAATGGAATGAAATGATGTACTCTCTGAGATGAACATTTTGATATGCTATATGCATGAATCGGAGCTACGGATGCAAAGTTATGGGGCTATGAATAGGAGCACTTGGATCTGGAATTTTTAGGGACTTAGACGAAAAACAACCTCCAGATTAGGGTTTCTAGATCTACACGCTTCCCGAGGCGTTCGCCGGAGTACTCACCGGAACGGCGCCGTGCGGCGGCCGGAGATGGTGAGGAAGAGGCCGGGGCGAGGGGAGGAGACGGCCGGAGATGGTGGAGCTCGCCGGCCTCCTCCTCGGGGCCGGAGCGGGCGGCTGCGGCAGGGTGGCGCCAGAGCGGGCGGCGATGCGGCGGCGGGGAGCGGCGGAGCGGCTCGGCGGCGGACGGCGCGGGCAGGCGGGAGGCGGCGGCGGGCGAGGGAGCCGGGCGGCGGCGGCGCGTGGGCCGGGAGGGCCTCGGCCGGGCCACGCGGGCTTCGGGCGGTGGCTGTGGCGGCTTGCCATGTGGCAGCGTGGGAGTGGGCACGGGCGGTGGAGCGGACGCGTCCGGCCGGCGCGGATGTGGGATTTAGGGTTTGAGGACGAGGGGGGTCTGGAATTTCGGAGGAGGGGCTAGTTTTATAGGTAGAGGGAGCTAGGAGAGTCCAAATGAGGTGCGGTTTTCGGCCACGCGATCGTGATCGAACGCTCTAGATGATGGAGAAAGCTTAGTTGGGTTTTGGGCCAAATTGAAGGGGTGTTGGGCTGCAACACACATGAGGCCTTTTCGGTCCCTCGGTTAACTGTCGGAGTATCAAACGAAGTCCAAATGATACGAAACTTGACATGCGGTCTACCGGTAGTAAACCAAGGCCGCTTGGTAACTCTCGGTCCAATCCGGAAATGTTTAATCCCCACACACTAAAGAAAGGTAGAATTGACCACCGGAGGAGAACGAAGCGCGAGAATGCAAAACGGACAACGGGGAAAATGCTCGAATGCATGAGATGAACACGTATGCAAATGCAATGCACATGATGACATGATATGAGATGCATGACAATGATAACAACACATGGAGACAAAGACCCAAACCCAAGAAAATAAAATAACTTAACACCGGAAACGGCAAGAGTTGAAGTACAAATTGGGAAAGTTACATCCGGGGTGTTACACAGTGTTCATGAATTCAGTGCCATTGTCACTTCTGATATGCTTTATCTTGGTGCCATAGTTGTTCATTGCTCAATTGGCGAAGCGTCTGAAGACATCCTGCACTTCAGCCTTGTAAAGGATTATGTGCACCCAAGTATATCTAGAATAATCATCAACAATGACAAAGCCATAGAGACAAGCAGTAGTAGTAACAGTTGAGTAATGAGTGGGACCGAAAAGATCCATGTGAAGCAGTTCGAAGGGTCGAGTAGTGGTCATGATTGTCTTCGAGGGATGTTTGGCCCTCGTCATCTTTCCTGCCTCACAGGCACCGCATAAGTGATCTTTCTTGAACTTGATGCCATCGATGCCTATGAAATGCTTCTTCTTTGCCAGGGTGTGGAGGTTCCTCATGCCAGCATGCCCTAGCCTCCAATGCCAGAGCTAGCATTCTGAAGCTTTTGCTAGAGGACATACGGCAAGCTGTGGTCCTGCTGAGAAATCTACCACGTACAAATCATCTTTTCGATACCCTTCAAATACTAGAGACTTGTCAGATTCCATTAGAACAATGCAACGATATTTTCCAAATATTACAATCATGTTTAAATCGCTAAGCATTGAGACAGACATTAAGTTGAAGCCAAGGGATTCAACAAGCATGACTTTATCCATGTGTTGATCCCTTGAGATTGCAACTCTACCTAGACCCAATACCTTACTTTTACCAGTGTCAGCAAATGTGATGTGGCTCTTGTCGGATGGACGTAAGGTTGAGTCCATAAGAAGGCTTCTTTTGCCAGTCATGTGATTTGTACACCCACTATCAATAATCCATTCTGAAGACGCTGGTGTCGTACCCTACAGTGCAGTTAGGGGGATAGGCTTCACGAAGAGCATTGTGAAGCAAAAACATTTGACGAACCAGTGGGTTATGAAAGCTTAGATCCAGATTAGGACTAATTGGGAGAGTAGCAAGCGATTCAGGAACGAAGTACATAGTAAGACCATTCGGGCATTTGATCTTGCACCCTACAAGATGTTTAAGGTCCCCAACAATAGCGTCAGACGATTTTGGTTTTCTGCTAGAGACCTTTCCCTGCAAAAGAGAGTTAAGCTTTCTTAGCCACCCACATATTCAAGGGTGGATTAGAAGCAATAAGTCTAAGTGCAGCATCTGAGAACTTTGGCTTTGGAGCCCTAGCAAACTGTCTTGCAGGCGGACAATAGTACTCATAAGAATAAGCAGAATAGTTCTTAGTCTTATGAACATGGCGGTTTGATGAACCGCTCTCATATTCATATGCCTGAGTATGGTTTCCCTGCAAAGCATTTGCGTTAGTGCGACTCAGGTGAGTCCTCTGTCTGTATGAAGCCTTTGGACCGTATGAAGCCTTTGGTCTGAGGTTTGTCATCTTCACGTGAGGTGTCATGATGACATTCACAGGAAGATTCTCCAGACACCTTTTCGGAACCCAGATCTTCTTCATAGGCGGTCCATTCCTGCAGTTAGTACCAATGTACCTGGCAAACACTTCACCATTCTGATTCTTAAACAGTTTATAGTTTGCATCAAGGGATTCATCAATGATAATGGGGTTAGCACAAGTGAAGCCAGATAGATTGGATGGATCTGCTGAAGGTTCCTTTGCAGCAACCCACGTGGTTTTGGGGTACTGCTCAGGTTTCTAGTAAGAGCCATCAGCATTCATTTTCCTTACGAACCCAACACCCTCTTTCCTCGGGTTTTGGTTCAGAATCTGCTTTTTGAGGACATCACATAGTGTCTGATGCCCTTTAAGACTTTTGTACATCCCTGTTTCAAGCAATGTCTTCAACCTAGCATTCTCATCAGCAATAGCAGTGGTATCCTCAGCAGAGGGGTTAGTTACCACATCAACAGTTGAAGATATTGCAACAGTAGTAGCAGTAGAACATTCAGCAACAGAAGTAGCATTATCACGCTCAATGCATTTAAGACATGGTGGTTCAAATCCTTCCTGAGCGGAACTGGTCTGTTTGGCGTGAAGTGACTCATTTTCCTTTTGAAGATCTTCATGAGCCGCTCTCAATTTCTCAAGATCTTGCTTCCTTTGAAGATAATCATAGGAAAGCTTTTCATGAGTTGTTGAGAGAGTTTCATGACAACTTTCAAGTTCCTCATACTTAACGTGAAGATTTTTATGTCTTCAATTAAGGATTCAGATCGAGTCATTTCAGCACCTAACAGATCTTCACTTCTGTCTAATAGTTATTGAATATGTTCCATAGCTTTCTGTTGTTCAGTTGCAATTTTAGCAAGTGTTTTGTAGCTGGGTTTTGAACCACAATCAGAGTCATCGTCACTAGATGTTTGATAGTGAGTAGTGTGTGTGTTTACCTTGGCACCGCGTTCCATGAAGTAGTAGGTAGAAGCGGAGTAGTCCTTGTCATTTGCATCAGTGTCGGTGATGAAGTCATTGTCTTCAGTGTTGAAGATGGACTTGGCAACGCATGCTGCAGCCAGACTTGCGACGCCTGAATCAGACTCCTCCTCAGACTCCACCTCCGCCTCCTCAGAAGCGGACTCCTCCTCTGAATCCATTTCCTTGCCAACAAACGCACGTGCCTTGCCAGATGAGCTCTTCTTGTGTGATGAAGACTTTGAGGAAGACTTGGAAGAAGACTTTGAGTATTTCTTCTTCTTCTTGTCGTCAGAGTCATATTCCTTGCTCTTCTTCTTCTTTTTGTTCTCATTGTCCCACTGTGGACACTCAGAGATGAAGTGGCCAGGTTTCTTGCACTTGTGACATGTTTTCTTCTTGTAGTCGTGAGCAGAAGCTTCATCATTCCTTGAGCTTGATCGGGAAGACTTTCTGAAACCTTTCTTCTTGGTGAATTTCTGGAACTTCTTCACAAGCATAGCAAGTTCCCTTCCAATGTCTTCAGGATCATCCGAACTGCTGTCAGATTCTTCTTCAGATGAGGAGACAGCTTTTGCCTTCAAGGCATGAGTTTGCCCATAGTTTGGACCATAGATATCTCTTTTCTCAGAAAGCTGAAACTCATGTGTGTTGAGCCTCTCAAGTATGTCAGACGGATCGAGTGTCTTGAAATCGGGACGTTCTTGAATCATCAGGGCTAGGGTGTCAAACAAACTATCAAGTGATCTCAGTAGTGTCTTGACGACTTCATGTTTGGTGATCTCAGTAGCGCCGAGGGCTTGAATCTCATTTGTGATGTCAGTGAGTCGGTCAAATGTGAGCTGGACATTCTCATTGTCATTTCGCTTGAAGCGGTTGAAGAGGTTGCGAAGGACACTAATTCTCTGATCTCTCTGGCTTGAGACGCCTTCATTGACCTTGGAGAGCCAGTCCCAGACCACCTTAGATGTTTCCAAAGCACTCACACGGCCATACTGTCCTTTGGTCAGATGACCACAGATGATATTCTTGGCAGTAGAGTCCAGTTTAACGAACTTCTTGACATCAGCAGCAGTGACACCTTCTCCAGCCTTGGGAACGCCGTTCTTAAAGACATACCATAGGTCGACGTCAATGGCTTCAAGATGCATGCGCATCTTATTCTTCCAGTAGGGATATTCAGTTCCATCGAAGACGGGGCACGCAGCGGAGACTTTAATTATCCCTGCAGTCGACATAGCTAAAACTCCAGGTGGTTAAACCGAATCACACAGAACAAGGGAGCACCTTGCTCTAATACCAATTGAAAGTGCGTTATATCGACTAGAGGGGGGTGAATAGGCGATTTTTATGAAAGTCTTCAAAACGTGGAAGTTATGAAGACAAATGATAGAAATAAGCCTATTACCCTACAGCGGAAGGTAGACTACACTAGGCAAGCCATAGTCAAGTATTCAATAGAGTGAAAGCACAATGACTAATAGCAGCAATGTAGTAAGGATCAGGTAGGAAGATATTGTGAAGCCACACAAAACACGCAGTCACTCAGTGAAGACAAAAGATAGTACGAACATACAATGACTTCACAAGGAGTAACAGTGAGTAAAGGGAAGGGGAGATGAAACCAGTGACTCGCTGAAGACAATGATTTGTTGGACCAGTTCCAGTTGTTGTGACAACTGTATGTCTAGTTAGGGCGGATAGGTATTTAAACATTAGGACACACAGTCCCGGACACCCAGTCCTGAACACGCAGCTCAGGACACCCAGTCCTCACCGTATTCCCCTTGAGCTAAGGTCACACAGACCTCGCCCAATCACTCTGGTAAGTCTTCAAGGTAGACTCCCAAACCTTCACAGACTTCGTTCACCGGCAATCCACAATGTCTCTTGGATGCTTAGAACGCGACGCCTAACTGGCTGGAGGATGCACAATCCTCAAGTGTAATAAGTCTTCAGATCACACAGACAAGAAGACTTAAGTGATGCCTAATTCTCTTTCGCTCTGGGTGGTTAGGGCTTTATCCTCGCAAGGAATTCTCTCTCAAAGGCTTCGAGGTGGGTTGCTCTCAAACGACAAAAGTCGTACTCTGAATCTGAGCAAGCAACCGTTTATGGTTGTAGGGGGTGGGCTATTTATAGCCACTTGGCAACCCGACCTGATTTGTCCGAAATGACCCTGGGTCACTAAGGAACTGACACGTGTTCCAACGGTCAGATTTCAAACTCACACGGCAACTTTACTTGGGCTTCAAGCAAAGCTGACTTGCCCAACTCTGGACAAGATTCGCTCTCAAAGTCTTCACTCGAAGACATAGGTTTGGTTTAAGCATCACTTCAGTCATTCTGACTAGTTCTCTTGGATCCCACTTAACAGTACGGTGGTTCCTATGACTCAACACAGAAGAAAGAGAACTACGAAAGATCTAAGTCTTCAAGCTCCATAGGCTTCATGTGGTGTCTTCTCTTGTCATAGTCTTCAACGTGAATATCTTCATATACCACCTTTGACTTCAATGTCTTCATACATTTTTAGGGGTCATCTCTGGTAGGAAAACCGAATCAATGAGGGACTTCTACCTGTGTTATCCTGCAATTCTCACAAACACATTAGTCCCTCAACTAGGTTTGTCGTCAATACTCCAAAACCAACTAGGGGTGGCACTAGATGCATTTACAGTGGTCAAATACATGGTGTAATATTTATAGGAAAATATTGGACATTTATGGAGGAAGAAAAAATGTCACTTGCAAAAATGAAAGAAAGAAGAAGGAAGGAGGAGATGATGGTGCATTGACAGGTTGAGAGAGGAAACAAGTTGTGGAATAGCAACACACACACACAGAGAGCAAGTAAAATGATAAGATGAAACTCACAATGCACATGATGAGCATGATACTCAACATGATCATGGAATAAACATATAGGAGTGAAATATGCAAAAACAATTATGCTAATGCAACAAACATAATAAACACACGACAACAACTAAAATAAAAGGAAGGCATCTGGAGCATCGGTCTCAGGGTGTTACAACTCTCCTCCACTTACAAGAGATCTCGTCCCGAAATCTAGGGATGGCACCGAAGAGAACCGAAAGAGGAAGAGGTAAAACAATGTTGCTTCTTTGACAAACGAGTAAAACCAATGAACCTTGAGAGATTGAAAACTTGAAAGAAAGAAAACAAGAGAGTTGAACGGAATTGAGAGCACTCCGGTAGAAAAGAGAAACAAGCAACACCATGTGAACCTTGGAGGTTGTAAAGCTATGAATGATGAGCACACTGGACAAGAAGGAATTGAAACCACTCTGGTTGTACTGAGATAAACAAGGAACAAGGAAGAACAAATTCGAAGAGCACTCCGGTTGAAATGAGATGCAAGACTTGATAAGATGAAAAATAACTTGAGCAGAGGACACAACATTCCTGCTAAACGGATAAGCAAGGAAAAGAACATGATATTTACAAAATGAGATGATGGGTCGAAGAGAGTAACATCACAATGCCACTAGAACAAATGTAAGAATGCAATCAAAAGAACGGAGAGAAAACAACATGTTCCACCTGAAATAAATTTAAGAGAGCATCCTTAAAAAGAAGGATTGAACGGAGTTGTTGGAAGATCAATTCGAAAGGATATGATCCTCGTGGGCTTATGGAGACATCTCAAAATTATGAGGTGACAACCAACCACTACCAAAAGAATGATTAGCTGAGAGGAACGAAGAGATGAAAAAAAAACTCTTTCACCATGAGAATAGGAGGAAACTTGGATCATTGATAAACACCATAATTAGCAACATTCCCAATGGAAGGCTTTAGATGAAATATATACCAAGATAACTGCAAGGAAGAAAATGATGGGTTTAAATATCTCATTCCGGACAACTTGTGAATCATAAAACATGAAGGAAAATATCAAGAATGACATAACACCACCTCAAAATATAAGGTAAGATGAATTACACTTCGGATGCCAGATGAAGAATGTTTGAACTCCTCAAAACAAAACATGTGTCAAACACCATGTTTATTTCAGAGTATAGCTTGGCAGATCTTAAATTCGAGAGAAATCTTGAACAACAATTGAAGAATGAAAGGAATCCTTGATGAACCACCATGTAGAGCCTCCATGAAGAACTCGGGTAATAAAAGGATGATAGAAAGAAAGAGAAGTTGAAAACACAAGGTGAAACCTTGCAATGATTATGTGGAGCTTCGTGATGAGATAACCAAGGAAAACTTGGAACTCCCGAAAAGAAAAGATGGATCACTTAGAACCAAGAATGTCCTCACGAACAAAGTCCAGAAGAAGGAATTAATTCATCTCGAGGAAATAAGAATAAGAATTATGTTATGCGTATCCTTGACCAATTTAAATTGATGAAAGCAATGGATTTGGCATATTACTTGTCGGTGTCAAAACCGGCGGATCTCGGGTAGGGGGTCCCGAACTGTGCGTCTAGGCCGGATGGTAACAGGAGGCAAGGGACACGAAGTTTTACCCAGGTTCGGGCCCTCTCGATGTAGGTAAAACCCTACGTCCTGCTTGATTAATATTGATGATATGGGTAGTACAAGAGTAGATCTACCACGAGATCAGAGAGGGTAAACCCTAGAAGCTAGCCTATGGTATGATTGTTGATGTGTATGTTGTCCTACGGACTAAAACCCTCCAGTTTATATAGACACGGATAGAGTTAGGGTTACATAGAGTCGGTTACAATGGTAGGAGATCTGAATATCCGTATCACCAAGCTTGCCTTCCACGCCAAGGAAAGTCCCTTCCAGACACGGGACGAAGTCTTCAATCTTGTATCTTCATAGTCCTGGAGTCCGGCTGAAGGTAGAGTCCGGCCATCCGGACACCCCCTAATCCAGGACTCCCTCAGTAGCCCCTGAACCAGGCTTCAATGACGACAAGTCCGGCGCGCAAATTGTCTTAGGCATTGCAAGGCGGGTTCCTCCTCCAAGTACTTCATAGAAGATTTTAAACACAAAGATGGTGTCCGGCTCTGCAAAATAAGTTTCCACATATTGCCATAGAGATAATAATATTTACACCAATCCAATCTGATGACGTATTCCATAGTATGTCACACTACAGTCAAGCCTTTATTCGAACCGTTTTACTGTCCCATCTCAGCGCGTTATGCGAGGCGGTTTCCTTGGCACGTCTTGTTAAAGCAGAGATCGTGTCCCCTTATTTCGGGATTCTCATCAATACGGGCGTGGGTAACCCCATCGCGCCCTTGATTAGGGCGCTTGGGAGATAAGCGAGTTTTACCAGGCTGGTGGGGACATGTAGTTGCGTCCACCCATATAAGGGGATAAGGATCCACCTTTTCACCTACGCCTTCTTCCTCCTTCGCCTATCCATTCTTGCACACTCGAGCTCCAGCACCCAAGTCCGCACTCCTCACCTCAACCTTCTCCAGCCATGTCCGCAGCGGGAGGCAAGTGGATGGTCTCCTCCGTCACGAAGGGACACATCAAAAAGCCGAGGAAGGCCGGATATCTGGCTAGCGACATCGCGCACCGACTTCCCGAAACGGGGCAGCTCATCCCCACTCCTAGGCCCCATGAGAGGGTGGTATTCCTCCCCCATTTCCTCCGCGGACTGGGCTTCCCTCTACATCCATTTGTCCGGGGGATCATGTTCTACTACGGCCTGGATTTCCATGATCTGGCCCCGAATTTTGCCCTCAACATCTCGGCGTTTATCGTCGTGTGGGAGGCTTTCCTCCGCATCCGCCCCCATTTCGGCCTATGGCTTAAGACTTTCAACGTCAAGCCAAAGGTGGTGCGCGGCAGCCAGGCGGAGTGCGGAGCAGCCATGGTGGGCAAGATGGCCAACGTCATGTGGCCCGAGGGCTCCTTTGTGGAGACCCTGAAGGGGTGGCAATCGGGGTGGTTTTACATCACCGAGCCGCGCGACGACGAATGGGTCGCACCCCCTGAGTTCCAGTCAGGACCCCCAACGCGTCTCACGTCCTGGAAAGAGACGGGCCTGTCGTGGGGTAAAAAAGGAGAGCTGACTGGACTCCAAACATGCATCAAAACCCTGGTGGACAGGAAGCTTAAACTTGTCAACGTAGTCCAGGTTATGCTCATCCGCTTGATCCTCCCGTGTCAACAACGGGCTTTCAACCTGTGGGAGTTTGACCCGGCGCGGCACCAAACTCTGAGCAGGCTCTTCGACACGACGTACGAAGATGCCTGGAAGGTGCTTTTCAAGGGCGCCATGGCTCCCGCATCCGCTACTGAGGATCACGGATTCAGTGCACAGCGTCACGCTCTTGCGGTAAGCTGTCTTTTTCCTTTTACAGGGTATCAGTGTTTCATAGTTTGACTCCATGTGGGATCTAAGCTCCCTTTCCTTTGACAGGATTGGCAGGTGACGTCCGGACAGATCAACTGTCCGGCTCCTTTGCCCGAAGGCCCAGCGGACGCTCAATTGGCGAAGCTGCTGGTTCCGGCACCCTATGTGGTGCTGGAGAAGAAGGCCAAGAAGAAGGCCACGGGGACTCGAAAGAGTGCCCGGCGCCCGGAGGTGTCGGATTCATCATCTGACGAATCCAAGACGCACTCCTCCCACGAAGATGAGGAGGAGGAAGAAGAGACCCCTCCCCCTCCAGCAGGGGAAGGGAAGAAAAGGAAGGCTGCCCCAACTGGGGAGGCCGAGGGGTCCAAGAGAGGGAGAACCCCTCCTCCGGACTACTCCACCAACGCCGACGACGGCGAAGAAGAGTGTCCGCCCAGGGCCAAGCCCCTGGCGAAATCATAAGTATCCGGATACCGGAGTGATTTCATAGTATTCGTTTATCGCACAACTTTCCCTTATGTCGAATATGTTTATGCAGCCCACCCAAAGACCGGCTCGACGCGTCGTCGAGCGGCTCACTGGACTCGTCGGACGTGAACTCGCTACCGATGGCTTCCTCCCCCCGCCCTACGAACGACACCGAAGTGTTGTCTCAACAGGTTCCAATCCGGGAGGAGGTGGTCTTGGAGGCGCCGCAAGGCGACCTCCCGGACTCCAGGAGTAAAGGGGACGAAACCCCCCAGGGCTCCAAGTCCGGCCCTAGGCCGGACACCGCTCCGGAACCTTCAAAGGTTCCAGAGTCCGGCGGGGGACCTCCTTCCAAGAGGAGCAAACACACCGCGCCGGCAACCTCCGTCCAACCGGAGGCGCCGGACAATATGTTGGAGGCGCTCCAAGGCGCCTCCATCGATGAGGGGCACCGCACTATCATGAGTGCGGTGATCCAGAAGGTTCAGTCCACCAAGAGCGGACTGACTGAAGCTTGTACAAGCCTTTTAACAGGCTTTGAGGTAAGTAAAAAATGTGTAAATAACATTACCGCATAGACAGTAGCCCTTGATGCTCTGTTTGGCGTTCGGAAAGAAAAGCCGAATAGAGGATCAAATAAAAATCGCAGGAGTCTAAAAAGAGTCAATATGCGTGTGCAGGCTTCCCTGCTGGCGTCCGCCGCACTGACTGCGGAGGTGGACGTGCTAAAGCAGGACCTCGAGCGGTCCGAGCAAGAGCTCGGACGTGCCAAGAAGCAGCTCAAGGACAATGAAGGTAAGAAATACCTTTTTTAAATTAAATATATATATAAAGGTGCAATTGCAAAAGTGACAGGATTATTGTGTCCATTGTAGGGGCCACATCTGAGGTGGCGACCCTGAAGCAAGCGCTGCTCGAGGGCGAGAAGAGGTCGGCCACGGAGCGCACTGAGCGAGAAAAGTATGAGGTCGAGGTTGGCAAGGTGCGGCAAGAGCTCCAGGCTCTCATGGAAAAACATGAGAGTTTGGAGCGTGACTCAAGGACGTACGTCCGAGCTTGCGGCGGCTACTGAAAGTGCCAAGTCTGCCAAGGCCGAATCCCAAAAGACCCTCCAGGAGTTGGATGAGGTGAAGAAGATAGCGGCGGGCATGGCATTCTTTATGCAAAGTAAACACATAAGCGTGAGTTACTTGTTACTTACCCGAATCCGAAGTTCTCCAGGCACGTTCGCAGATCTTCCCCGGAGTATATCTGATGCCGCCGCATTCTATCACGCCGGGGAGGGCAGCTCGACGGAGAAGGTGTTCTGGTCTCAGTATGCTGAGGCCGGACACCCTGTGCCCCTGAGCGACCAGTTGAAGCAACTGGTCGAGCTCCACAAGGCGGCCGAACAGGCCATGAAGGGCCTCATAGTTCGGCTGTGGCCTGGAGAGGCTCAGCCTAGGAGCTATTTCGTGCTGGTGCGGCGGCTGGTGGAGGCCTGTCCAAGGCTCGAAGTCATCAAGCGCTCCGTCTGCATTGAAGGTGCCCGTAGGGCCCTTGCCCGTGCGAAGGTGCACTGGGGCAAGCTGGATGCTGAGAAGCTTGTGAAGGACGGGCCACCGCCGGGGAAAGAGCATCACAAGCCCAAAAATTATTATAAGGATGTTCTGAAGGGTGCCCGCCTTGTGGCGGAGGAATGTTCTATGGATGTAATTTTTGAGTAAAACTCGCTCGTTTTATCCCGTGCGCTGAAAACTTGTTCATATGCGCTTAAGCAATGTTGTTTGAATTTAAAATATTACCTTCTGTGCGGCTGTTTATCAATTCTGAGAGATGGCGAGTCGTCGGCTTCTGCCCCCGTGCCGCTAGTGCTGGGGTGTTCGGGGATAAACCTGAGGGCTCTTTTCCCATGTTTGGGTCCTTCGAGGGAGGCGCTCAGCCCAACGAACAAGGCAATCGGACTATAATGCGTGAACACTCTCACTTAGCCATAGAATTCTATAATTTTAAATTTCGGCGAAGCCCCTGGTATTTGGAAGACCGAGTTCGGGGCGCTATCCACGCCTTGGCCGGACAGAGCCGGCTCCTCGCCCTAAGCGGCATAAGTCTTTAAGGACTCGAAAAGACCTCTCGAATGGCGACCAGCTCTCGCCTCATCATAACGGTCAGTTTTAGCTTTCTCCACTGAGGTGCTCGACCCAGCTCAACCGGGGCACAATCGCAGTGGTTCTCCTAGTGCTACCTTGGCTGATATAGCGGAACGTAAGGCACCAAAACATAGGAGCCGGGCAAACCCAACTATTGACCCAAGACATGATTCGGAGCCGATGCATATAATGCTATAAGTTCGGGGTGCCGCACTTGTTAAAGTGTTCGGACTTCTCACACCATGTTGAGGGGTACAGAAGCCCCTGGTGTATTTTGGCCGTACCAAAGTGTACGGGTGCAACATGTCGTTAAGGAACATATATAAATATATAAAAAAAGAGTAATGCAAAAATAGACAAAAGCTATGCACTGTTTATTAAAAAGTGCTGCGATCAAAGCAGAACGATACAAATAATGCGATAAGCAAAAGGTTGGACTATGTAACATGTCCGCTCCAGGGGCAAGCTGCGGAATAATGTGTGAAACAGGTATACTGCTCGTGATAGAGACCACCTGGGAGTTCCGTAATGCGGAGTGGCTTGTCTTCTTCCCTGGTTCTTGCATCGTTTGTGCGGCAATTGAACTGCCGAACAGGCCGTCCGAAGAATGGAGTCCTGAGAGTAAGAGAAAATTAAAAAATCGGCAGCCCCTGGTGCGGTTTAAGCCGTGTTTCGGGCGTGCCGTGATGGTGCCCCTCCCCTGTGCCCATGGTATCTCTAGAGCGTAGTTATGTACGCAAAGTACTGGCGTCGCCTTCTTGCGAGGGTTGGGGTTGGGGCCGCATTGCTACGCCTGCTCGGATCGTGCCAGGTGGTCTTGTTGTAGGTTACTCCGGGCGCACTTGACGGTGTTCGGTCGTTTAGTGGCCGGACTGGAGAACTGCCTGAAGAGGCTACTTTGAACTTCCGCCGCAAGGGCCGCCGTGTGCTCCTCCGTTCGGAGGGAGCGTTCGGTGTTTCCATTGACCGTAATTACTCCTCGAAGGCCTGGCATCTTGAGCTTAAGGTATGCGTAATGCGGTACCGCATTGAACTTAGCGAATGCGGTTCGCCTGAGCAGTGCATGATAACCACTGGGAAACGGGACTATGTCGAAGATTAACTCCTCGCTTCGGAAATTATCCGGAGATCTGAAGACCACTTCAAGTGTGACTGAGCCTGTACAGTTGGCCTCTACACCTGGTATTACACCTTTAAAGGTCGTTTTGGTGGGCTTAATCCTCGAGGGATCTATGCCCATTTTCCGCACTGTATCCTGGTAAAGCAGGTTCAGGCTGCTGCCGTCGTCCATAAGGACTCTAGTGAGATGAAATCCATCAATAATTGGGTCTAGAACCAAAGCGGCGAATCCGCCATGACGGGTGCTAGTGGGGTGGTCCCTTCGATCAAAGGTGATCAGGCAGGAGGACCATGTGTTGAACTTTGGGGCGACTGGCTCTATCGCGTATACGTCCCTTAACATGCGCTTCCGCTCCGTCTTGGGGATGTGGGTTGCGTATATCATGTTCACCGTCCGCACTAGTGGGGGAAAACCCTTCTGTCCACTGTTGTTCGTGTTGGGGAACGTAGTAATTTCAAAAAAATTCCTACGCACACGCAAGATCATGGTGATGCATAGCAACGAGAGGGGAGAGTGTGATCTATGTACCCTTGTAGATCGACAGTGGAAGCGTTAGCATAACGCGGTTGATGTAGTCGTACGTCTTCACGGCCCGACCGATCAAGCAACGAAACTACGGAACCTCCGAGTTCTAGCACACGTTCAGCTCGATGATGATCCCCGGACTCCGATCCAGCAAAGTGTCGGGGAAGAGTTCCGTCAGCACGACGGCGTGGTGACGATCTTGATGTACTACCGTCGCAGGGCTTCGCCTAAGCACCAATACAATATTATCGAGGATTATGGTGGAAGGGGGCACCGCACATGGCTAAGAATATGATCACGTGGATCAACTTGTGTGTCTAGGGGTGCCCCCTGCCCCCGTATATAAAGGAGCAGGGGGAGGTGCGGCCGGCCAGGAGGAGGGCGCGCCAGGAAGAGTCCTACTCCCACCGGGAGTAGATTCCCCCCTTTTCCTAGTTGGAATAGGATTCGGGAGGGGGAAAGAGGAGAGAGAGAAAGAAGGGGGGGCGCCGCCCCCCTCTCCTTGTCCTATTCGGACTAGGGGGGAGGGGCCCGCGGCCTAGCCCTGGCCACCTCTCCTCTCTTCCACTAAAGCCCACTGAGGCCCATATACCTCCCGGGGGGTTCCGGTAACCTCTCGGTACTCCGGTAAAATCCCGATTTCACTCGGAACACTTCCGATATCCAAATATAGGCTTCCAATATATCAATCTTTATGTCTCGACCATTTCGAGACTCCTCGTCATGTCCGTGATTACATCTGGGACTCCGAACAAACTTCGGTAATTCAAAATGCATAAACACATAATATAACTGTCATCAAAACCTTAAGCGTGCGGACCCTACGGGTTCGAGAACAATGTAGACATGACTGAGACACGACTCCGATCAATAACCAATAGCGGAACCTGGATGCTCATATTGGCTCCCACATATTCTACGAAGATCTTTATCGGTCAGGCCGCATAACAACATACGTTGTTCCCTTTGTCATCGGTATGTTACTTGCCTGAGATTCGATCGTCGGTATCTCAATACCTAGTTCAATCTCGTTACCGGCAAGTCTCTTTACTCGTTTAGTAATACATCATCTTGCAACTAACTCATTAGTTGTAATGCTTGCAAGGCTTATGTGATGCGCATTACCGAGAGGGCCCAGAGATACCTCTCCGACAATCGGGGTGACAAATCCTAATCTCGAAATACACCAACCCAACATGTACCTTTGGAGACACCTGTAGAGCTCCTTTATAATCACCCAGTTACGTTGTGACGTTTGGTAGCACACAAAGTGTTCCTTCGGCAAACGGGAGTTGCATAATCTCATAGTCATAGGAACATGTATAAGTCATGAAGAAAGCAATAGCAACATACTAAACGATCGGGTGCTAAGCTAATGGAATGGGTCATGTCAATCATATCATTCTCCTAATGATGTGATCCCATTAATCAAATGACAACACATGTCTATGGTTAGGAAACATAACCATCTTCGATTAACGAGCTAGTCAAGTAGAGGCATACTAGTGACGTTTGGTTTGTCTATGTATTCACACAAGTATTATGTTTCCGGATAATACAATTCTAGCATGAATAATAAACATTTATCATGATATAAGGAAATAAAATAATAACATTATTATTGCCTCTAGGGCATATTTCCTTCAGTCTCCCACTTGCACTAGAGTCAATAATCTAGATTACACAGTAATGATTCTAACACCCATGGAGCTTTGGTGCTGATCATGTTTTGCTCGTGGAAGAGGCTTAGTCAACGGGTCTGCTATATTCAGATCCGTATGTATCTTGCAAATCTCTATGTCTCCCACCTGGACTAGATCCCGGATGGAATTGAAGCGTCTCTTGATGTGCTTGGTTCTCTTGTGAAATCTGGATTCCTTTGCCAAGGCAATTGCACCAGTATTGTCACAAAAGATTTTCATTGGACCCGATGCACTAGGTATGACACCTAGATCGGATATGAACTCCTTCATCCAGACTCCTTCGTTTGCTGCTTCGAAGCAGCTATGTACTCCGCTTCACATGTAGATCCCGCCACAATGCTTTGTTTAGAACTACACCAACTGACAGCTCCACCGTTTAATGTAAACACGTATCCGGTTTGTGATTTAGAATCGTCCGGATCTGTCTCAAAGCTTGCATCAACGGAACCATTTACGATGAGCTCTTTGTCACCTCCATATATGAGAAACATATCCTTAGTCCTTTTCAGGTATTTCAGGATGTTCTTAACCGCTGTCCAGTGATCCACTCCTGGTTTACTTTGGTACCTCCCTGCTAGACTTATAGCAAGACACACATCAAGTCTGGTACACAGCATTGCATACATGATAGAGCCTATGTCTAAAGCATAGGGAACATCTTTCATTTTCTCTCTATCTTCTGCATTGGTCGGGGATTGAGTCTTACTCAATTTCACACCTTGTAACACAGGCAAGATTCCTTTCTTTGCTTGATCCATTTTGAACTTCTTCAAAACTTTGTCAAGGTATGTGCTTTGTGAAAGTCCAATTAAGCGTCTTGATCTATCTCTATAGATCTTAATGCCTAATATGTAAGCAGCTTCACCGAGGTCTTTCATTGAAAAACTCTTATTCAAGTATCCTTTTATGCTATCCGGAAATTCTATATCATTTCTGATTAGTAATATGTCATCTACATATAATATCAGAAATGCTACAGAGCTCCCACTCACTTTCTTGTAAATACAGGCTTCTCCAAAAGTCTGTACAAAACCAAATGCTTTGATCACACTATCAAGCGTTTATTCCAACTCCGTGAGGCTTGCACCAGTCCATAAATGGATCTCTGAAGCTTGCACACTTTGTTAGCTCCCTTTGGATCGACAAAACCTTCCGGTTGCATCATATACAACTCTTCTTGCAGAAATCCATTCAGGAATGCAGTTTTGACATCCATTTGCCAAATTTCATAATCATAAAATGCGGCAATTGCTAACATGATTCGGACAGACTTAAGCATCGCTACGGGTGAGAAGGTCTCATCATAGTCAATCCCTTGAACTTGCCGAAAACCTTTTGCGACAAGTCGAGCTTTGTAGACAGTAATATTACAGTCAGCGTCAGTCTTCTTCTTGAAGATCCATTTATTCTCAATTGCTTACCGATCATTGGGCAAGTCAACCAAAGTCCATACTTTGTTCTCATACATGGATCCCATCTCAGATTTCATGGCTTCAAGCCATTTTGCGGAATCTGGGCTCACCATCGCTTCTTCATAGTTCGTAGGTTCATCATGATCTAGTAGCATGACTTCCAGAACAGGATTACCGTACCACTCTGGCGCGGATCTTACTCTGGTTGATCTACGAGGTTCAGTAGTATCTTGTTCTGAAGCTTCATGATCATTATCATTAGCTTCCTCACTAATTGGTGTAGGTGTCACAGAAACTGGTTTCTGTGATGTACTACTTTCCAATAAGGGAGCAGGTACAGTTACCTCGTCAAGTTCTACTTTCCTCCCACTCACTTCTTTCGAGAGAAACTCCTTCTCTAGAAAGTTTCCGAATTTAGCAACAAAAGTCTTGCCTTCGGATCTGTGATAGAAGGTGTATCCAATAGTTTCCTTTGGATATCCTATGAAGACACATTTCTCCGATTTGGGTTCGAGCTTATCAGGTTGAAGTTTTTTCACATAAGCATCGCAGCCCCAAACTTTCAGAAACGACAACTTTGGTTTCTTGCCAAACCACAGTTCATATGGCGTCGTCTCAACGGATTTTGATGGTGCCCTATTTAACGTGAATGCGGCCGTCTCTAGAGCATATCCCCAAAACGATAGCGGTAAATCAGTAAGAGACATCATAGATCGCACCATATCTAGTAAAGTACGATTACGACGTTCGGACACACCATTACGCTGTGGTGTTCCGGGTGGCGTGAGTTGCGAAACTATTCCACATTGTTTTAAATGTACACCAAACTCGTAACTCAAATATTCTCCTCCACGATCAGATCGTAGGAATTTTATTTTCTTGTTACGATGATTTTCAACTTCACTCTGAAATTCTTTGAACTTTTCAAATGTTTCAGACTTATGTTTCATTAAGTAGATATACCCATATCTGCTTAAGTCATCTGTGAAGGTGAGAAAATAACGATATCCGCCACGAGCCTCAACATTCATCGGACCACATACATCTGTATGTATGATTTCCAATAAATCTGTTGCTCTCTCCATAGTACCGGAGAACGGTGTTTTTGTCATCTTACCCATAAGGCACGGTTCGCAAGTACCAAGTGATTCATAATCAAGTGGTTCCAAAAGCCCATCAGTATGGAGTTTCTTCATGCGCTTTATACCGATATGACCCAAACGGCAGTGCCACAAATAAGTTGCACTATCATTATCAACTCTGCATCTTTTGGTTTCAACACTATGAATATGTGTGTCACTACTATCGAGATTTAATAAGAATAGACCACTCTTTAAGGGTGCATGACCATAAAAGATATTACTCATGTAAATAGAACAACCATTATTCTCTGATTTAAATGAATAACCGTCTCGCATCAAACAAGATCCAGATATAATGTTCATGCTTAACGCTGGCACCAAATAACAATTATTTAGGTCTAATACTAATCCCGAAGGTAGATGTAGAGGTAGCGTGCCGACTGCGATCACATCGACTTTGGAACCATTTCCCACGCGCATCGTCACCTCGTCCTTAGCCAATCTTCGCTTAATCCGTAGTCCCTGTTTCGAGTTGCAAATATTAGCAACAGAACCAGTATCAAATACCCAGGTGCTACTGCGAGCATTAGTAAGGTACACATCAATAACATGTATATCACATATACCTTTGTTCACCTTGCCATCCTTCTTATCCGCCAAATACTTGGGGCAGTTCCGCTTCCAGTGACCAGTCTGCTTGCAGTAGAAGCACTCAGTTTCAGGCTTAGGTCCAGGTTTGGGTTTCTTCTCTTGAGTAGCAACTTGCTTGCTGTTCTTTTTGAAGTTCCCCTTCTTCTTCCCTTTGCCCTTTTTCTTGAAACTAGTGGTCTTGTTGACCATCAACACTTGATGCTCCTTCTTGATTTCTACCTCCGCAGCTTTCAGCATTGCGAAGAGCTCGGGAATAGTCTTATTCATCCCTTGCATATTATAGTTCATCACGAAGCTTTGTAGCTTGGTGGCAGTGATTGGAGAATTCTGTCAATGACGCAATCATCTGGAAGATTAACTCCCAATTGAATCAAGTGATTATTATACCCAGACATTTTGAGTATATGCTCACTGACAGAACTGTTCTCCTCCATCTTGCAGCTATAGAACTTATTGGAGACTTCATATCTCTCAATCCGGGCATTTGCTTGAAATATTAACTTCAACTCTTGGAACATCTCATATGCTCCATGACGTTCAAAACGTCGTTGAAGTCCCGATTCTAAGCCGTAAAGCATGGCACACTGAACTATCGAGTAGTCATCAGCTTTGCTCTGCCAGACGTTCATAACATCTGGTGTTGCTCCAGCAGCAGGCCTGGCACCTAGCGGTGCTTCCAGGACGTAATTCTTCTGTGCAGCAATGAGGATAATCCTCAAGTTACGGACCCAGTCCGTGTAATTGCTACCATCATCTTTCAACTTTGCTTTCTCAAGGAACGCATTAAAATTCAACGGAACAACAGCACGGGCCATCTATCTACAATCAAACATATACAAGCAAGATACTATCAGGTACTAAGTTTCATGATAAATTTAGGTTCAATTAATCATATTACTTAAAGAACTCCCACTTAGATAGACATCCCTCTAATCCTCTAAGTGATTACGTGATCCAAATCAACTAAACCATGTCCGATCATCACGTGAGATGGAGTAGTTTCATTGGTGAACATCACTATGTTGATCATATCTACTATATGATTCACGCTCGACCTTTCGGTCTCCGTGTTCCGAGGCCATATCTGTATATGCTTGGCTCGTCAAGTATAACCTCAGTATTCCGCGTGTGCAACTGTTTTGCACCCGTTGTATTTGAATGTAGCGCCTATCACACCCGATCATCACGTGGTGTCTCAGCACGAAGAACTTTCGCAACGGTGCATACCCAGGGAGAACACTTCTTGATAATTAGTGAGAGATCATCTTATAATGCTACCGTCAATCAAAGCAAGATAAGATGCATAAAAGATAAACATCACATGCAATCAATATAAGTGATATGATATGGCCATCATCATCTTGTGCTTGTGATCTCCATCTTCGAAGCACCGTCATGATAACCATCATCACCGGCGCGACACCTTGATCTCCATCGTAGCATCGTTGTCGTCTCGCCAATTTTATGCTTCCACGACTATCGCTACCGCTTAGTGATAAAGTAAAGCATTACAGTGCGATTGCATTGCATACAATAAAGCGACAACCATATGGCTCCTGCCAGTTGCCGATAACTCGGTTACAAAACATGATCATCTAATACAATAAAATTTAGCATCATGTCTTGACCATATCACATGACAACATGCCCTGCAAAAACAAGTTAGACGTCCTCTACTTTGTTGTTGCAAGTTTTACGTGGCTGCTACGGGCTTAAGCAAGAACCAATCTTACCTACACATCAAAACCACAATGATAGTTTGTCAAGTTGGTGTTGTTTGAACCTTCACAAGGACCGGGCGTAGCCACACTCGGTTCAACTAAAGTTGGAGAAACTGTCATCCGCTAGCCACCTTTGTGCAAAGCACGTCGGGAGAACCGGTCTCGCGTAAGCGTACGCGTAATGTCGGTCCGGGCCACTTCGTCCAACAATACCGCCGAACCAAAGTATGACATGCTGGTAAGTAGTATGACTTATATCGCCCACAACTCACTTGTGTTCTACTCATGCATATAACATCAACACATAAAACCTAGGCTCGGATGCCACTCTTGGGGAACGTAGTAATTTCAAAAAAATTCCTACGCACACGCAAGATCATGGTGATGCATAGCAATGAGAGGGGAGAGTGTGATCTACGTACCCTTGTAGATCGACAGCGGAAGCGTTAGCACAACGCGGTTGATGTAGTCGTACGTCTTCACGGCCCGACCGATCAAGCACCGAAACTACGGCACCTCCGAGTTCTAGCACATGTTCAGCTTGATGACGATCCCCGGACTCTGATCCAGCAAAGTGTCGGGGAAGAGTTCCGTCAGCACGACGGTGTGGTGACAATCTTGATGTACTACCGTTGTAGGGCTTCGCCTAAGCACCGATACAATATTATCGAGGATTATGGTGGAAGGGGGCACCGCACACGGCTAAGAATATGATCACGTGGATCAACTTGTGTGTCTAGGGGTGCCCCCTGCCCCCGTATATAAAGGAGTAGGGGGAGGTGCGGCCGGCCAGGAGGAGGGCGCGCCAGGAGGAGTCCTACTCCCACCGGGAGTAGGATTCCCCCCTTTTCCTAGTTGGAATAGGATTCGGGAGGGGGAAAGAGGAGAGAGAGAAGGAAGGGGGGGCGCCGCCCCCCTCTCCTTGTCCTATTCGGACTACGGGGGAGGTGCGCGCGGCCCAGCCCTGGCCACCTCTCCTCTCTTCCACTAAAGCCCACTAAGGCCCATATACCTCCCGGGGGGTTACGGTAACCTCCCGGTACTCCGGTAAAATCCCGATTTCACTCAGAACACTTCCGATATCCAAATATAGGCTTCCAATATATCAATCTTTATATCTCGACCATTTTGAGACTCCTCGTCATATCCGTGATCACATCCGGGACTCCGAGCAAACTTCGGTACATCAAAATGCATAAACTCATAATATAATTGTCATCAAAACCTTAAGCGTGCGGACCCTACGGGTTCGAGAACAATGTAGACATGACCGAGACACGTCTCTAATCAATAACCAATAGCAGAACCTGGACGCTCATATTGGCTCCCACATATTCTACGAAGATCTTTATCGGTTAGGCCGCATAACAACATACGTTGTTCCCTTTGTCATCGGTATGTTACTTGCCCGAGATTCGATTGTCGGTATCTCAATACCTAGTTCAATCTCGTTACCGGCAAGTCTCTTTACTCGTTTCGTAATACATCATCTTGCAACTAACTCATTAGTTGTAATGCTTGCAAGGTTTATGTGATGTGCATTACCGAGAGGGCCCAGAGATACCTCTCCGACAATCGGAGTGACAAATCATAATCTCGAAATACGCCCACCCAACATGTACCTTTGGAGACACCTGTAGAGCTCCTTTATAATCACCCAGTTACGTTGTGATGTTTGGTAGCACACAAAGTGTTCCTCCGGCAAACGGGAGTTGCATAATCTCATAGTCATAGGAACATGTATAAGTCATGAAGAAAGCAATAGCAACATACTAAACGATCGGGTGCTAAGCTAATGGAATGGGTCATGTCAATCATGTGATTCTCCTAATGATGTGATCCCATTAATCAAATGACAACACATGTCTATGGTTAGGAAACATAACCATCTTCGATTAACGAGCTAATCAAGTAGAGGCATACTAGTGACGTTTGGTTTTTCTATGTATTCACACAAGTATTATGTTTCCGGATAATACAATTCTGGCATGAATAATAAACATTTATCATGATATAAGGAAATAAAATAATAACATTATTATTGCCTCTAGGGCATATTTCCTTCAGTTCGGCGGCCGGGGCTCCTCGTCGTCATCGCTATGCAGCCCCTTGTCTTTGTTTTCGGCATTTAGCTTGCTTGCCTGCTTGAACACCCAACAATCCCTGTTGGTGTGATTGGCCGGCTTTTCGGGGGTGCCATGTATCTGGCATAAGCGGTCGAGTATTCGGTCCAATTTGGATGGGCCCCTAGGATTCCTTTTGAATGGCTTCTTCCGCTGACCGGATTTAGAGCCTCTGAATCCGGCATTAACTGCCGTACCCTCAGCATTGTCGTTGTTAATGCGGCGCTTCTGCTTGTTGCGACGTGACCTGCCACTACTGTCCCTGGTGTCTGAATTACTAGGGTTCTTGGTTATATTGTTGCTACGAGCAAGCCAGCTGTCTTCTCCCGCGCAAAAGCGGGTCATGAGTGTCGTGAGTGCTGCCATAGACTTCGGCTTTTCCTGTCCAAGGTGCCGGGCCAGCAACTTGTCACGGATATTGTGCTTGAAGGCTGCTAGGGCCTCGGCGTCCGGACAGTCGACTATTTGATTTTTCTTTGTTAGGAACCATGTCCAGAATTGCCTGGCCGATTCATCTGGCTGCTGAATTATGTGACTTAGGTCATCGGCGTCTGGGGGTCGCACATACGTGCCCTTGAAATTGTCGAGGAATGCGGCTTCCAGGTCCTCCCAACAACTGATTGATCCTGCTGGCAAGCTGTTAAGCCAATGCCGAGCTAGTCCTTTAAGCTTGAGTGGGAGGTATTTGATGGCGTGGAAATCATCGCCGCGGGCCATGTGGATATGAAGAAGATAATCCTCAATCCATACCGCATGATCTATTGTGCCATCATATGATTCGATGTTTACAGGTTTGAAACCCTTGGGGATATGATGATCCATTATTTCGTCTGTGAAGCAGAGTGGGTGTGCGGCGCCTCTGTACTGGGCTATATCATGACGTAGCTCCAGTGAGCCTTGTCTACTATGTTTGGCCCTGCCCAATTTGTGGCCAGCGTGACGGATGCCATCTCGAGCCGTGGGGCGCCCACGTGATCCGTAGATCGATCTTGTTTGTTTAGCCTTGTCCTCCAGCATATCTCGTAAGCCCGGCGCATATTCCCGTGCCTTGGTACGGGGTGCGGCTTGAGTGGAGGGCCAAGAGGCCTCTCTATCGCGGCCACGAGGTGGCCGGTCGGCCGCATCAAGTGCTTCCTCCTCTAATTGGGGTAGCAACCTGTGCTTTGAGTAGCTCTTGGAGGGGCGTTCGGGTTTATGCTCTTCGGCCGCAAGGACTTCAGTCCATCTGTCGACTAGCAAATCTTGATCAGCTCTAAGTTGTTGTTGTTTTTTCTTGAGGCTTCTTGTCGTGGCCATAAGCCTGCGTTGGAAACGCTTTTGCTCGACGGGATCCTCTGGCACGACAAATTCGTCGTCGTCGAGGCTTGCCTCGTCTTCGGAGGGAGGCATATAATTATCGTCCTCGACCTCTCTGTCTACCGCTCTCTCATGAGGGCTAGTTTCTCCATCCTCCTGTGCTTAATCTTGCTGGAGGGGGTTTTCTTCGGCGCTTTCCGGAGTATTATTATCTCCCGTGCTGGAATCACCGTGTTTGTTTTGGCGGGATTTTGAGCGGCGCCGCTGACGTCGGCACTTAGGCTATTTCTTGGAGGGGTCATCCTCCGCTGTTCCATCGCCATCTCCCTTTTTTGGGGTGTCCACCATGTATATGTCATACGACGAGGTGGCTTTCCAGGGCCTAGTAGGCGCTGGTTCTTCATCATCTCCTTCATCGGCATACCGTCGATGTCATCGTAGTCGAAGTCGAGCATGTCGGTTAAGTCGTCGACAGTGGCTACAAAGTGGGTGGTGGGTGGGCTTTGAATTTCTTCATCGTCCGAATCCCAACCTCGCTGGCCGCAGTCCGACCAGGGCTCTCCTGATAAAGAAAGAGACTTCAGTAACTTCAGAATATCGCCAAAAGGCGAGTGCTGAAAGATGTCCGTGGTAGTGAACTCCATGATCGGCGCCCAATCGAATTCGATAGGCCGGGGCGCGGAGGGTTCGGAGTCCGGAAAGGAGTCCGGCTCCTTGGAGTCATGAGTCTCGCGGAGTGCGGGGCTGGTGTTCGGCTCAATCGCCGTTGGGATCGCAGCCCCCGAGGTGGCGTCCAACCGCCCATCCTCGATCGGCGCAGTTGGCTCCGAGTTAGGGACCGGAGCCGATGCGGGTGCGGCCCCCAGGGCACTGTTCGACGGCAGGGCTAGATCATGCTCGTCGGGACAGTGCAGCGCGCTCGGCAGTGGCTCGAATCCATCGAAGATCAAGTCCCTGCGGATGTCAGCTGTGTAGTTTAAACTTCCGAATCTGACCTGAAGGCCAGGGGCATAGCTTTCGATCTGCTCTAGATGGTCAAGTGAATTGGCCCACAGTGCGAAGCCGCCGAAGATGAAGATCTATCCGGGGAGGAAGGTCTTACCCTGGACTGCATCGCTGTTGAAGATCGTAGGAGCCATCGGGCCTGACGGCGACGGCACAGAGGAACTCTCAATGAAAGCACCAATGTCGGTGTCAAAACCGGCGGATCTCGGGTAGGGGGTCCCGAACTGTGCGTCTAGGCCGGATGGTAACAGGAGGCAAGGGACACGAAGTTTTACCCAGGTTCGGGCCCTCTCGATGGAGGTAAAACCCTACGTCCTGCTTGATTAATATTGATGATATGGGTAGTACAAGAGTAGATCTACCACGAGATCAGAGAGGCTAAACCCTAGAAGCTAGCCTATGGTATGATTGTTGATGTGTATGTTGTCCTACGGACTAAAACCCTCCGGTTTATATAGACACCGAATAGGGTTAGGGTTACATAGAGTCGGTTACAATGGTAGGAGATCTGAATATCCGTATTGCCAAGCTTGCCTTCCACGCCAAGGAAAGTCACTTCCGGACACGGGACGAAGTCTTCAATCTTGTATCTTCATAGTCCTGGAGTCCGGATGAAGGTATATTCAAGCCATCCGGACACCCCCTAATCCAGGACTCCCTCACTACTTATTCCCATTGAATGGATTAAGGGCGATATAGTGCAAACTTGAGAAGGTCTTGATGGAACCACCGGTGGGATTTGGAAACAATGAATGAATTGATATGATAACGAAGGACGAGAAATCTTGAACGAACCACCGTCGGAATCGAAAATGAATGTAGCAAAGGCACAATTCACCGGGAAGAATTAGAAAACGAACGAAGTTACTTGGGGAAATTAAGAAACAAGAGAATGAAGAGCTGACTAAGGAACACTTGAGCAATGCACCGGTTAGATTTGGAGAACGAGAGATGAAAGCTGAGAATGAATAATTTTGGGATGATGGGCTCCGGAGAATCAAACTGAAAAGACTCCTGAATTGCTCCGGATGGGTGAAAAGAATTCTCACAATCAAAAACAATTATGAGAGGATGGCAGCAAGCTTGAACTACGCATCTTTGGAAGAATGGGTAAGGATTGAAGAGGAACTCTTCTTTGGTCTTCAAAATTCGAGAATGACGACGAGAGACACCACCATCAATTGTTGATACACTCTAGAAGAATGATGAATATTAATGTTGAGGAAAAGATGAAAATGTTTTGAAAGTGATCTTGGAGAAGCGAATTGACTGATGAAAATTCATTCTTACGTCAAACTTTGAAAGAATTTGAGAATCGCTCCGGATAAATTAGAAGAGTCAGGTAAGATCCTTGGAAAAGACCTGTGGGTTAGGGCCCACTCAAGAGAAACACCGTTGCAATGATTTTTGAAGAGAGATTGCACCAATTGAATTAAATGTCTTGAATGAGATAATAATCTCCAAATAGCTTGAATGGATTAAGAATGGAAACATGAATCTTCCGAGATATCTTCAGCACTCCGAAACAAATGAATAGCGAGAAGTGAACGATTAAGAGTTTCACCGGCATAAGAAAGCACATGAAAGGACGAAAGGGATATGATCAACACCAAAAGCTTGCATTGAATCCACCGGGGAAGAAAAGAGAACGAGGAATGATGAACTTGAAGCTCCTGAGCATCTCCATGAGAAATCACCGGTTAAGAACATTGGAGGAAAGGAATGAAGAGTCTTCACATGAATGACATTGATACTTGATTAAGAAATAGGAGTCCTTGAAGAAAAAGGGCGGGTGGGTGGGAAAAGAAGAAGACAATTTGGGACCGATGAACTGAACAACGTTGGGAAAACGGAGTAGTGATCTTGCGAATAGGGAAAATTATAGGATCATCTTGACAAGAAGCGAACTGGTTGGAAAAGAATTAACATGACAATCTGGATAAACAAGAAGGATTAGCATCCACATACAAATATGAGAACACCATTTAGAAAATGTATGGAATCCACATTTGACTTTGAAGCAACTCGAATACCACAAGAATAAGCCGGAAACAAACATATGATAGATCCCATATCGTATCATGTGTCTGTTGGAAAGATATCCTACGTGATACTTTAAATCCCACCTAAGAACTCCCAAAACTTTCTGGTTATACAATCTTGTGTTGGGGATACAGGGAGGCACAATATATATATCACACAACTAACAAGCCCTACGCTCCAACTGTATCAATCCATAAACACATAACCAAGAAAACTCTGGAAATCATGTACCTCAACCTTCGAAAAGCATCTGATATACGAGCTATGGCAATACTCCCGAACTCCCGCCCCAGTACTGGGTGGCATCGAGGTTATCTTTCCACTAATAGCATATAAGAGATTTTTTATGTCGACGAAAAACTCAGGTATACCAGAACTGCAATGATAAAATTGTGAAGACAACACCTCGGAGCTCAACTCCCCGGGACACTGCCACAATCCCTAAATGTCAGGAGGCACCAAGAACAATGTTCTCGTCACAAGAATATCGGAACGATTTGAAGATACTTGTGCAATCCTAATTTTTTTTAGTGAAAATGAGGAGAGGAAAGTCAAAACATCTACGTCAGGACACCTCACGAGAGCGACGAAGGGGGCTGAGGAGTAAAAAAGAATACTACTCTTCGATATTTATAATCCTAAGACTCAAAACAGTTTTGTTCTAGACTCGACAATGCCATTGATCAAGCAAGGGGGCTCCTATGGTCGGTCGAGGCTCTGGTACCAACTTGTCACGCGCAATATGCGACACTATCCTAAAGGGACTCGAAGGTCCCACCATGGATATAACCGCATATTGACATGCTTTTGCAAGGTGGATATCATCACATCGTACCATTACATAATATTTGGGGTACATACAAAAGGCATACAATGCCACAAGAGTACATCAATACGTCATACATAGAACAACATCCGACTATGGTTGAAACACAAACAGAAGCTCAAACAACATCCATCCTGCTAGCCCAGGCTACCGACTAGGAACCTATCCCCTGAACAAAGAAGAAGTAGAAGAAGAACTCCAACACAAGCAAACATCGCTCTCACGTCATGATCATCGCATTACCTGTACCTGCAATTGTTGGTGTAGTAAACTGTGAGCCACGAGGACTCAGCAAGCCCATTACCATGGGTATCAGGACTAGCAAAGCTTAGTGGGTAAGGAAGGGGTAATATGGTGAGGTTGCAGCAACGACTAAGCAATGTATGGTGGCTAACTCAACGTACAAGAGTAAGATGAGAAGCTACGCAAACGGTCGCCAACTAGTAATGATCAATAAGTGATCTTGAACTACTTTTGTTCAAACATAACCCAACCGTGTTCTCCTTGAACATACTCGAAAAGAGACAGCCACGGCTACGCACGCGGTTGGTGTATCTTAATTGAGTTTACTTCAAGTCCACTACAACCGGATATTAACAAATTCCCATCTGCCTCATAACCGCGGGCATGACTCTCGAAAGGTTAAACCCTGGAGGGATGTCCCAACTTAGCCCATGACAAGCTCAAGATCCGCGGAAACAATCCTCCATCGCAGGACCCTACGACCAGACTAGGAATCTTGGTGCACCGACCTAGCCTGATAGGAGTTGCGCTTTCTCGTTCTCAGGGTACACCGGATGAGCGACGCGTACATGATCCAAATACCCCAAGTTACCTAGGGGCGGTCCCGCACGGTGCTCTATTTGGGACCAACACCATCAGCACTGGCTCCCATGTATGTAGAAATCGTTGGGTTCATGACGCCCTATGCCAATTAATTATTAGGTTCAAGTGTTATCATGGCAAAAGTTAAAACCAATGTTGGGCCTTGCTGGAAGAGTTTTATTCAAAGCGAACTGTCAAGAGGGGCCCATAAACCCTCATCATGTTAGGGACGCAAAATCAAGGAACATAACACCGGTATGACGGAAACTAGGGCGACAAGAGTGGAACAAAACACCAGGCATAAGGCCGAGCCTTCCACCCTTTACCAAGTATATATGTGCATTAATTAAATAAGAGATATAGAGATATCTCTTACGTTTCCGTCGTTTCTATGTTTCCAAATACTTTTGCCCTTGTTTTGGACTCTAACTTGCATGATTTGAATGGAACTAACCCGGACTGACGCTGTTTTCAGCGGAATTGCCATGGTGTTATTTTTGTGCAAAAATAAAAGTTCTCGAAATGACCTGAAAATCAACGGAGATTATTTTGGAATATATAAAAAATACTGGAAGAAGAATCCATGTCAGGGGGCCCACACCCTGTCCACGAGGGTAGGGGTGCGCCCCCTGCCTCGTGGCCCCCTGACGCTCCACCGACCTCAACTCCAACTCCATATATTCACTTTCGGGGAGAAAAAAATCAGAGAGAAGGACTCATCGCGTGTTACAATATGGAGCCCCCGCCAAGCCCTAAACTCTCTTGGGAGGGTTGATCTGGAGTCCGTTCGAGGCTCCGGAGAGGGGAATTCGTCGCCATCCTCATCATCAACCTTCCTCCATCACCAATTTCATGATGCTCACCGCCATGTGTGAGTAATTCCATCATAGGCTTGCAGGACTGTGATGGGTTGGATGAGATTTATCATGTAATCGAGTTAGTTTTGTTAGGCTTTGGTCCCTAGTATCCACTATGTTCTGAGATTGATGTTGCTATGACTTTGCTATGCTTAATGCTTGTCACTAGGGCCCGAGTGCCATGATTTCAGATCTAAACCTATTATGTTTTCATGAATATATGTGAGTTCTTGATCCTATCTTGCAAGTCTATAGTCACCTATTATGTGTTATGATCCGTTAACCCCGAAGTGACAATAATCGGGATACTGTTGGGGAACGTAGCAGAATTTAAAATTTTCTACGCATCACCAAGATCAATCTATGGAGTCATCTAGCAATGAGGGATAGGGGAGTGCATCTACATACCCTTGTAGATCGCGAGTGGAAGCGTTCAAGAGAATGGGGTTGACGGAGTCGTACTCGTCGTGATCCAAATCACCGATGACCTAGCGCCGAACGGACAGCACCTCCGCGTTCAACACACGTACGGTTGGGAAGACGTCTCCTCCAACTTGATCAAGCAAGGGGGAAGGAGAGGTTGATGGAGATCCAGCAGCACGACGGCGTGGTGGTGGAAGCAACGGTGATCTCGGCAGGGCTTCCCCAAGCTCAGGGAGAGGGAGAAGTGTCACGGGAAGGAGAGGGAGGCACCAGGGGCTAGGGTGCGGATGCCCTCCCTCACTCCCACTATATATAGGACCCCTAGGGGGGCGCCGGCCCTAGGAGATGCAATCTCCAAGGGGGTGGCGGCCAAGGGGGGTGGAGTGCCCCCCAAGCCAAGTAGGGCGCCCCCCACCCCTAGGGTTTCCAGCCCTAGGCGCAGGGGGAGGCCCAAGGGGGGCGCACCAGCCCACTAGGGGCTGGTTCCCCTCCCACTTCAGCCCATGGGGCCCTCCGAGATAGGTGGCCCCACCCGATGGACCCCCGGGACCCTTCCGGTGGTCCCGGTACAATACAGATTACCCCCGAAACTTTCCCGATGGCCGAAACTTGACTTCCTATATATAAATCTTCACCTTCGGACCATTCTGGAACTCCTCGTGACGTTCGGGATCTCATCCGGGACTCCGAACAACTTTCAGGTTACCGTATACTAATATCTCAACAACCATAGCGTCACCAAACCTTAAGTGTGTAGACCCTACGGGTTCGGGAGACACGCAGACATCACCGAGACGACTCTCCGGTCAATAACCAACAGCGGGATCTGGATACCCATGTTGGCTCCCACATGCTCCTCGATGATCTCATTGGATGAACCACGATGTCGAGGATTCGATCAATCCCGTATACAATTCCCTTTGTCAATTGGTACGTTACTTGCCCGAGACTCGATCGTCGGTATCCCAATACCTCGTTCAATCTCGTTACCGGCAAGTCACTTTACTTGTACCGTAATGCATGATCCCGTGATCAACCACTTGGTCACATTGATCTCATTATGATGATGCATTACTGAGTGGGCCCAGAGATACCTCTCCATCATATGGAGTGACAAATCCCAGTCTCGATTCGTGCCAACCCAACAGACACTTTCGGAGATACCCGTAGTGCACCTTTATAGTCACCCAGTTACGTTGTGACGTTTGGTACACCCAAAGCACTCCTACGGTATCCGGGAGTTGCACAATCTCATGGTCTAAGGAAATGATACTTGACATTTGGAAAAGCTATAGCAAACGAACTACACGATCTTTAAGCTATGCTTAGGATTGGGTCTTGTCCATCACATCATTCTCCTAGTGATGTGATCCCTTTATCAATGACATCCAATCTCCATAGTCAGGAAATCATGACTATCTTTTGATCAACGAGCTAGTCAACTAGAGGCTCACTAGGGACGTGTTGTGGTCTATGTATTCACACATGTATTACGATTTCCAGATAACACAATTATAGCATGAATAATAGACAATTATCATGAACAAGGAAATATAATAATAACCATTTTATTATTGCCTCTAGGGCATATTTCCAATAGATACTTACCGTTGATGACCGTAGTTTGAGGAGTTCATGTATTCACTATGTGTTAATGCTTTGGTCCGGTACTCTATTAAAAGGAGGCCTTAATATCCCTTAGTTTCCAATAGGACCCCGCTGCCACGGGAGGATAGGACAAAAGATGTCATGCAAGTTGTTTTCCATAAGCACGTATGACTATATTCGGAATACATGCCTGCATTACATTGATGAACTGGAGCTAGTTCTGTGTCACCCTATGTTATAACTATTGCATGATTGATCGCATCTGAGATAATTCTCCATGACCAATCCAATGCCTACGAGCTTTTCATATATTGTTCTTCGCTTATTTACTTTTCTGTTGCTACTGTTACAATCACTATAAAACCAAAAATATTACTTTTGTTACCGTTACCACTACTATCATATTACTTTGCTACTAAATACCTTGCTGCAGATATTAAGTTTCCAGGTGTGGTTAAATTGACAACTCAGCTGCTAATACTTGAGAATATTCTTTGGCTCCCCTTCTATCGAATCAATAAATTTGGGTTGAATACTCTACCCTCGAAAATTGTTGCGATCCCCTATAGTTGTGGGTTATCAAGACTATTTTCTGGCGCCGTTGCCGGGGAGCATAGCTCTATTCTTTGAGTCACTTGGGATTTATATCTGATTATCACTATGAAGAACTTGAAAGATCAAAGAACCAAGATTTTTCCCTCAACTACGAGAGGAGGTAAGGAACTGTCATCTAGCTATGCACTTGATTCATTTCTGTTTTGAGTAAACTTGCGACACCTACACATGCTATTGATTCTGATAGGCCGCATGTTATTGATGATGCCGCTTCTGCTTTGCATGATACTTATGATGAAACTACTTCTATGCTTGATACCATTGTGCCACTGGGTGAATTTCTTGATGAACAACTTGCTAGGGCTAGAGAGAATGAAATTATTGAATCTGATAATATTGATGAAAGTGATGATGAAGATTCTCCCCCTAGATATGAACTCCCTGTTGTGCCTGAGGGTTATGTTATGGATGAAGAAACTGCTAGAGACTTTCTTGCCTACAACGATATATCTGATCTTAAGAAATTATTAGCTAAGCTTAAAGAAAAGTCTTTGAATGCTAGAATGAAATATGACCCTGCTTTTGCTACTTCACCTATCTTTATTATAGATAAGGATTATGATTTCTCTGTCGATCCTGAGTTAATTACTTTGGTTGAATTTGATCCTTTTTATGGCTATGAATCTGAAACTATTGTGGCACATCTTACGAAATTAAATGATATAGCCACCCTGTTTACTCATGATGAGAAAACTCGCTATTACTTTATCCTTAAGTTATTTCCGTTCTCATTAAAGGGTGCTGCTAAAACATGGTTTAATTCTCTTGATCCTGGTTGTGTCCGTAGTCCCCAGGATATGATTTATTACTTCTCTGCTAAATATTTCCCCGCTCATAAGAAACAAGCTGCCTTAAGGGAAATATATACTTTTGTGCAAATTTAAGAAGAGAGTCTCCCACAAGCTTGGGGGAGGCTTCTCCGATTACTTAATGCTTTTCCTGATCATCCTCTCAAGAAAAATGAAATACTTGCTATCTTTTATAATGGACTAACCAATGCTTCCAGAGACCACCTGGATAGTTGTGCTGGTTGTGTTTTCAGGGAAAGAACTGTTGATCAAGCTGAATTGCTACTGAATAATATGTTTACTAATGAAAATAATTGGACACTTCCTGAACCAACTCCTAAGCCAACTCCGAAGAAAAGGGGTATTCTATTTCTCAGTCCTGAAAATATGCAAGAGGTAAAGAAATATATGAAAGAAAAAGGTATTAAAGCTGAAGATGTTAAGAATTTACCACCTATTGAAGAAATACATGGTCTTGATAACCCAACACAGGTAGTAAAGGTAAATTCTCTCTGTAGATTTTGATGAAGGTGATATTCCTCATTATAAGGATGCTAGCCAATGCTTAGATGAGTTTCATAATTTTATTGTTAAACAAGAAAATTTTAATGCTTATGTTGGTAGACAATTGAAACACAATGCTGATATGCTTGAACACTTGAGTGATTATATGGCTAGTGTTAAAGGTGAACTTAAACTTATTAGTAAACATGCTTCTATGGTTACCACTGAAGTCGAAGAAGTGCTTAAAGCTCAGAATGATTTGCTCAATGAATTAAATAATAAGAAGAATGATAATGGTGTTAGAGTTATGACTAGAGGAGGTAAAATGACTTAGGAACCTTTGTATCCTGAGGGCCATCCTAAGGTAATTCAGCAAGATTCTTAGAGAACTAATATTGATGCACCTAATCCTTCTAAGAGAAAGAAAAAGAAAAATGATAGGACTTTGCATGCTTCTACTGAACCTGTTGTTGACATACCTGAGAACCCCAATGATATTTCCATTTCTGATGCTGAAACACAATCTGGTAATGAACATGAACCTAGTGATAATATTAGTGATAATGTTCATGTTGATGCTCAACCTAGCAATGACAATGATGTAGAAATTGAACCTGTTGTTGATCTTGATAACCCACAATCAAAGAATCAACGTTATGATAAGAGAGACTTTGTTTCTAGGAAACAAAGTAAGGAAAGAGAACCATGGGTTCAGAAACCCATACCTTTTCCTCCTAAACCATCCAAGAAAAAGGATGATGAGGATTTTGAGCGCTTTGCTGAAATGATTAGACCTATCTTCTGCGTATGCGTTTGACTGATATGCTTAAAATGAACCCTTATGCTAAATATATGAAGGAAATTGTTGCAAATAAAAGAAAGATACCGGAAGCTGAAATTTCCACCGTGATTGCTAATTACACTTCTAAAGGTGGAATACCAAAGAAACTAGGAGATCCATGAGTACCAACTATACCATGCTCCATTAAAAGAAACTATGTTAAAACTGCTTTATGTAATCTTGGAGCCGGTGTTAGTGTTATGCCTCTCTCTTTATATCGTAGACTCGATTTGAATAAGTTGACAACTAGTGAAATATCTTTGCAAATGGCTAATAAATCAACTGTTATACCTGTCAGTATTTGTGAGGATGTGCCTGTTGTGGATGCAACCGCTACTATTTTAACGAACTTTGTTATTCTTGATATCCCGAGGACGATAGTGTGTCTATTATTCTTGGAAGACCCTTTTTGAATACTTCAGGGACTGTTATTGAGTGCAATAAAGGCAATGTCACTTTTCATGTTAATGGTAATGAGCATACGGTACACTTTCCAAGGAAACAACCTCAAGTCCACAGTATCAATTCTATTGGAAAAATTTCAACAATTACTATTGGAGGTTTTGAATTTCCTCTTCCTACTGTCAAGAAGAAATATGATATTCTTATTGTTGGGGATGTGCATATCCCCGTTGAGGTAACCTAGTGTTATTCGAAATTTCTCCGGTTTCATGTTATTCGAAATGAGTTTGTTAACAAGACCTGATCAACCTTGTTAGTGGATTCCTTTTGAGGAGCATGAGATGGAAGAAGTTAGAAAACACAACCTTCTGTACCCTCTTTTTACTTTCTGTTATTTATATCAAAATAAAGAAAAAAAAGTATTTTCTGTCTGTCTTCTGAATTATCCTTACAATAAAAAATACCCCGAAAATAAAAGTTCTCCAAATTGCCTGAAAATTTAATATGATTTTTTCTACAATATTTGAGAATATCTGGCACCGGGAACACACCAGGGGGACCCACCATGTGCCCACGAGGGTGGAGGGCGCGCCCACCCCCTGGCGCGCCCCCCTGCCTCGTGGACCCCACGTGGGTCCCCTCCAATTATTCCAGCCACCACACACTCCTTCTTCCTCCCAAAAATCACTAGCCAGCTCAAACCCGAGTTCTTGCTCATCTTCCTGCCATTTTCGATCTCCTTGCTCAAAGCTCCATTCACAAAACTGCTTTGGGAGATTATTCTTCGGTGTGTGACTCCTCCAATGGTCTAATTAGTTTTTGTTCTAGTGCTTTATTCATTGCAATTTTTTGGTGCTTAGGTGACCCTGTTCTTGAGCTTGCATGTCAAATTTATATGGTCAAAAGTAGTTTTAATGCATGATATAGCCTCTAGACACTTGTAGGAGTAGTTGCTATCAATTTTGCTGAGTTTGGTTCACTTTTATTTTAAGTTACTAAAAATTTCAGAAATTTTCAGAAAAGATGAAGAGATTTTTGAGGGGCTCATCGAGCCGAAGCTCAAAGGATAAGCAAAGTGAAGAGAACAAGAAGCCCAAGTATAATCTCCCTCGTACTGCGGAGGTTCGGCCATGTGAATGGCCTTGTGATGAGTTCTTGAAAGTGGCCGGGATTCATGAAGATTTTTATCATTTGGCTGAGAATGCAGGCCTCACCGCCTTCCTCCACGACCAGCGTGAACAGTATCTCTTACTCACCAATATCTTTGTGCAAAATTTTCATTTCCATGCTAGGAGATCACCACCTTCGGTGGAATTTTATCTATATGATGTGCATAAGGAGATGTCACTTTATGATTTTTGCCGGGTTTGTTTGATACCCTTTGAGGGCAGCATATAGGAACCACATCGTAATGATGTGGAGCGATTTATTGATATGATTGGTGTAGGGGAAACAAGGAAAGTTTCCGATGCGAGAATCACTAGCATACATTTTCCTGTTCTACGTTACTTCGTAATATTTGCTAGTAGATGCTTAATTGGTCGCGGGTACTGTGGGAACCTTAGTGCCCCGGCTATTGTTATTTTGCGCCATGCCTTGTTTCAGGATACTACTTTCAGTTTAGGCGCTATTGTTGCTAAACAGTTAAATCTGAACCGTACTAAGGGCCCCGTCTTAGGAGGCATCTTCGCCTCGCGCCTTGCTGCACACTTTAACATACCTATTAGGCATTATGAGAAAGAGGAAAAGTTGTTGCCTAATATTTTTCTAGATTATAGGAGCATGATAGCGCATGATTTTATTGTTAAGAATAAGAAAAAGATGCTTAACTATAGACTTATTTTTGGTAAGAATCACTTTGAGACTATTACCTTGCCTGCTCTCTCTTTGTTTAACATATTTTCAGGCAAGCACCTTGTTTCGCCGGAGGATGTTTATGCATACTGGAGCGTAACACCAGCTCCGGAGCCTGAGACGGAACCACCCCTGGACCCTTATCGACATTCAGTTTATCAATGGGATCCGGAGGAGATCGCCAACCAGTGGCACCTACAGGACACTCCTCCTTACACTGGAGAGGGTCACTTTGATTGATGGGCATAGACCAACTTAGGCCAAAAGCCTAAGCTTGGGGGAGTACGTATTTCTCACCAACATTACATTCATGTTCACACACTCAAGCCAGTTGTCGGTGTTCATACTTTTTCATTGTATCATCCATGCTAGTTTATTTTCATTTTCTCACTTTCTTCTTGTGTGTTTGAAAAAACTAAGAAAAAAAAGTTGTAGCTTTTAGCTAGTTTACCTTCAATGCCTGTAGTTGTAATTAAAAACAAAACCCAAAAAGATTTCTCGTTCTTCTTTTGCTTGTTGGGAGCTTTCCCGTGTAAATAGTTTTGTTTCTTTTCTTCTTTCCTTTGGGGTCGAGAGGAGAAGACCATGATGAAAATGTTGAGTGGCTCTCATATGTAGTATTGTTGATCTAACAAAGAGCCCATATTACCTTGTCTTCTCTCTTGAATTGACTGCTTGAAAATTCCAGCTTAGTCCAATGCACGTGCACTGTTATTATTATCCACACCGTTCGGTCGTGCAAGTGAAAGGCAATAATGACTATATATGATGAACTTATTGAGATGAGAAAAGCTGGTATGAACTCGACCTCTCTTGTTTTTGTAAACATGATTAGTTCATCGTTCCTGATTCAGCCTATTATGAAAGAAACATGTTTGCAATGGCAATTAGAGATTATAGTTGCTTATGACATGCTTAATTAGCTAGGAGTTTATAATGGTTTACCTTGCATGACAACATGCTATTAAAATGGTTGTGATGTGGTATGATAGGGTGGTATCCTCCTTTGAACGATTCGAGTGGCTTGACTTGGCACATGTTCATGCATGTAGTTGAAACAACATCAACATAGGCTCTACAATATTTATGTTTATGGTAAATTATATCCTACTCATGCTTGCATTCGGTGTTGATTAATTTTAATGCATGTTCATGACTGTTGTCGCTCTCTAGCTGGTCGCTTCCCAGTCTTTTTCTAGCCTTCACTTGTACTAAGCAGGAATACTGCTTGTGCATCCAATTCCATAAACCCCAAAGTTATTCCATATGAGTCCACCATACCTACCTATATACGGTATCTACCTGCCGTTCCAAGTAAATTTGTATGTGCGAAACTCTAAACCTTCAAATAAACATTCTGTTTTGTATGCTCGAGTAGCTCATGTATCAACTAGGTTGTCTGTACCTTCCATGCTAGGCGGGTTATTCTCAAGAGGAGTGGACTCCGCTCCTTATTCACGAGAAAATGGTTGGTCACTGAGATGCCCAGTCCCATGCTAAAATCAAATCAAAATAATTGCAAACAAAACTCCCCCAGGATTGTTGTTAGTTGGAGGCACCTGTTGTTTCGGGCAAGCCATGGATTGATGCTTGTTGGTGGTGGGGGAGTATAAACTTTACCATTTTGCTTGGGAACCGCCTATAATGTGTGTAGCATGGAAGATATCGAGATCTCTCAATTGTTATATTGCCAATGAATGTATACCGCTCAAAATATTATTCATCTCTATTTCAAAATCGAGCTCTGGCACCTCTACAAATCCCTGCTTCCCTCCGCGAAGGGCCTATCCATTTACTTTTATGTTGAGTCATCATCCTCTTATTAAAAAGCACCAGTTAGAGAGCACGGCTGTCATTTGCATCCATTACTGTTAGTTTACATTGAGTATGACTTGACTGGATCTCTTTTACCATGAATTACAATGTCTAGTCAGTCCTTGATCATTAAAGGTGCTCTGCATTTATGTTTTGCGGTCTTAGAAAGGGCTAGCGAGATACCATCTTTTTATATCATATTATGATTGTTTTGAGGAAGTGTTGTCATCCGAGATTTTTTATTATTGCTTGCTAGTTGATTATTCCATTGATATGAGTAAACATGAGACCTAAGTGTTATTTGTGAATATGGTTAGTTAATAATCTTTGCTAAAAACTTGAATGCTAGCTTTACATATTTACAACAACAAGAGCAAACAGAGTTTGTAAAAGTTTTTCTTTATCACTTTCAATTTATCAACTGAATTGCTTGAGGAGAAGCAAAGGTTTAAGCTTGGGGGAGTTGATACGTCTCCGTCGTATCTACTTTTCCAAACACTTTTTCCCTTGTTTTGGACTCTAACTTACATGAATTGAATGTAACTAACCCGGACTGACGTTGTTTTCAGCAGAATTGCCATGGTGTTATTTTTGTGCAGAAATAAAAGTTCTCGGAATGACCTGAAAGCAACAGAGATTATTTTTGGAATATATAAAAAATACTAGAAGAAGAATCCACATCAGGGGGCCCACACCCTGTCCACGAGGGTGGGGGCGCGCCTCCCCCTGGGCACGCCCCCTACCTCGTGGGCCCCCTAACGCTCCACCGACCTCAACTCCAACTCCATATATTCACTTTCGGGGAGAAAAAAAATTACAGATAAGGATTCATCGCGTTTTACGATACGGAGCAATCGCCAAGCCCTAAACTCTCTCGGGAGGGCTGATCTGGAGTCCGTTCGGGGCTCCAGAGAGAGGAATCCGTCGCCATCATCATCGTCAACCTTCCTCCATCACCAATTTCATGATGCTCACCGCCGTGCATGAGTAATTATATTGTAGGCTTGCTGGACGGTGATGGGTTGGATGAGATTTATCATGTAATCGAGTTAGTTTTGTTAGGGTTTGATGCCTAGTATCCACTATGTTCTGAGATTGATGTTGCTATGACTTTCCTATGCTTAATTCTTGTCACTAGTGCCCGAGTGCCATGATTTCAGATCTGAACCTATTATGTTTTCATGAATATATGTGAGTTCTTGATCCTATCTTGCAAGTCTATAGTCACCTATTATGTGTTATGACCCATTAACCCCGAAGTGACAATAATCGGGATACTTACCGGTGATGACCGTAGTTTGAGGAGTTCATGTATTCACTATGTGTTAACGCTTTGGTCCGGTACTCTATTAAAAGGAGGCCTTAATATCCCTTAGTTTCCAATAGGACCCCGCTGCCACGGGCGGGTAGGACAAAAGATGTCATGCAAGTTCTTTTCCATAAGCATGTATGACTATATTCGGAATACATGCCTACATTACATTGCTGAACTGGAGCTAGTTCTGTGTCACCCTATGTTATAACTGTTGCATGATTGATCGCATCTGACATAAGTCTCCATCACCGATCCAATGCCTACGAGCTTTTCATATATTGTTCTTCGCTTATTTACTTTTCCGTTGCTACTGTTACAATCACTAACAAACAAAAAATATTACTTTTGTTACCATTACCACTACTATCATATTACTTTGCTACTAAATACCTTGCTGCAGATATTAAGTTTCCAGGTGTGGTTGAATTGACAACTCAGTTGCTAATACTTGAGAATATTCTTTGGCTCCCCTTGTGTCGAATCAATAAATTTGGGTTGAATACTCTACCCTCGGAAACTGTTGCAATCCCCTATACTTGTGGGTTATCAATATCCCGTGATATCCATGTCCCAACATGGAACAACCTGCAACTGGCAACGCTATGAGAGTGGCTAAGCAAAGCAGTAACATAGCCGAACAACGGTTTGCTAGGAAGGGTGAAAAGGTTAGAGGCTATCATGGCAATTTGGGAGGCTTGATAAACAAGTGATACGTAGCGCGACATAGCAATAGTATCAAGGCAACTAGCATAGCAAAGATAGTAGTGAGATCCAAGGTGATGGTCATCTTGCCTGAAATCACGCTAGAAAGAAGAACGAGTCCATGAAGAAGACGAAGCAACGTAGTCGAAAAAATCCTCACACTCGCAATGAAACCGGACTATCGAGAAGAAGCACAACCGGAAAGAAGCAAACAACATAGTAAACACACAACACATAAACATGGCATGATGCTCATCCAAGTATGACGCATGACAAGATTAAATGGCATGGCATGGCAAAGTGCAACAAACTATACTACAATTTAAGTGGAGCTCAATATGCAATGGGTTGCATATTGACGAAACCCCAAAATGATTATTTGGTTCGCTCTCGTTTATATACACAACAATATTAAATGTTGTTAAACATGGCAAGAGGTGAAGAATAATAAAACTACCTATCTAGGCAAGTTTAAATGAGGCCGGAACAACAAACAACAAATCCGGAAAATCCCCATAAGCATATTTCGAATTTGGTATTGTTCTGCCCTAAACCATATTTTAGAGTTGTTAAACATGCAAAGTAAGTGCATCATGTTAATCTATGCATTTTCTAGACAAGTTACATTTGTAATTTATTTAATTCGGAGCTACAGTTAATTAGTTATGAAATAAACCATTGTAACATGTCATTCATGCAAAAAATAATGCAAACAACAAGTTTAAACACTTTAAACATGGATGAAAGTTGCAAATTATTAATCTACATGAAATTCTAAGAATTTTACATATATAGTTTGTTTAATTTGGATGCAAGCATATTTAGTTATTAACAATACAAAAGAGTGGCATTTATGTAAATATGCAATGCACTTGAAAAATACTAATACCCAGAAAACGAAAAACATACGTGGCCCGAATTGCAACATAGTGTAGTGGCCCAGGAGGATATTTGGCCCGGCGGTGACAGTGTGCAAAAGAAATGGGAAACATGGCAAAAAACTGGGGCGCCTAGGACTGGAACACAACACCTCATGATGTTGTTTCGCTAGAATGACCAGTAGAGCTGGCTAGGTGCTAGTGTTCAAAGTGGGGCTCATCTTTAGATCAATCATAGCCAAGAGTTGTTCCACTGGAGAGACAAAATTTACAGAAAAGAATGCAGTTATGGGGATTTGATGCTTGGTCTCCCTGGTGAAGGGAGGCGAAGCTAGCCACTGGGCTACTTGCCTGGCTACGAACAAGGAAGGGAACATATGCCATAAGAAGGTAACAGCAGCACAGTGCATGGATCACCATGGCCACAAAGAGGAGCTTTAAGCCGACATGCTGGAGCATGCCGACGACTACAGGCGATGCAGAGCACCAGCGGGGTCACGGAAACTAGTGAGGGAAGCGATGGTGGGACGCGGGTGTGTTGTGCGCATATGTGCAAGAGGCGCGTGGGTGCGAGGAGCTCGAGCACCTCATCCATGGCGTATAGGATTCAGCCGAAAGATGCAATTGGAGCAAGACGAGGCCCTTGCGCATGAAATCGCGTGCATGGGCGAGCTCGAGCATGCAAGCAGGGGCACAATAGAGGTTGCGAAGATTTTTGGCGATCAAGGCCTCGGATGCGATGGGAAACGACGGGCATGCATGGATGAATTCGAGACGGAAAAGGGGTTGGGACAAGCGGTGGCTCACCATGGGTTGGATGGTGTAGTCGATCGTGCTCGGGGACAAACGGAGGCGACGAGGGAAGGCGCTGACCAGCGTTGTCCCTGAAGTAGCAGGAAGCAGGGGAGGAAGAGAACGACGGGGAGGTAGCCGGACTTGGTGAACCTTGGGTGTGGCTCGACGTCAGAATGGATCCGGGGCAGTGTGGCGGTGTTCGGGGACGTAGAAGGGAGGACGGCGAAGGAATAGGTTGGCGACGAGCTCGTGGCCGCAGCAGCCATGACTCCTGGGGCGCGGAAGCAGGTGCGTGTGTGTCTCCTTACCTGTAGCGGCAGCGCGGAGGGTAAAGGAGGGAGGAGGAGGAACCCTAGGGCGGAGGCTGCGGGATTTATAGTAGGGGACGCGGCTCGCTTGGCTGCCTCGGTGGCCATGTGCGTGCTCTCTCCTGAGAGTTACTGTGAGAGAGAGATCGAGGTGGAAGGAGTTAATTGTATAGAAGTACCACAATTAGGGCATCACATGCAGATTGGTACCATGATTGCTAATTTTTGCATGTCAGTACCAACATTGGTTCAAATTTTTGCAAAAAAGGCTAAAAGGTTGATTTATACGTATTGACAGTGTATCTGACCGTTGGGGCCCGTCTGTTAGGTGCCGACGTGGCATATTTTTTGCAAAAAACCCCTTGGCTTTATCTGTAATCACATAAATGCCCATTTTTTCGCAGAAAAACCGCCATTGAGAGGGATTTTTTTCGTTCGTAAGTTTTTCACGGACTTGTTCGAAAGTTTCCGGCGGCTACGCGTGCTAGCCAGTACGCCACAGCGTCGCTGTTGACGTGATCCAGGCGAAAGTTATATTATACACTAGCACGCACACGCTGGGCCGGCAGCTGGGCCAAGCAAAGCCTGCAATATTTTACAAAAAAAATTAGTAGATGCAAAATGATGATTTTTAATAGATGCAAAATGATCATTTTTTCTTATTTTTACACAGGCTGTATTAATAGAATTATCTTTGAGAAAATATTAGTTTGGTAAACATGCAGATTACTACATGTGTTATTTTTTGACAAATAGAAATATGAACCCCAGAATGAAACTTTCATCGTTTTAAAAAGGTTCAATATATAGGTGACAAATGGTTTTATAATACAAAAAAAGTTCATTGTATATTTATATAAAATCATTGTATATAAAAAAATGTTCAATGTTCAGTGTGTATTTACAAAAAATATCGCAGAATAAAAAGTTCACTATAAACTTAAAAAATGTTATGATCATTTTGCATCTATTAATTTTTTTTACATAATGCGCGGTGAATATTTATTAAAAAATGATCAATATAAGTTAAAAGAATCTTAATATATGTTGAACAATTTTTGTAACATATATTAAGAAAATTGTTCAACATATATTACAAAAATTATCAATTTCATTGAATGAAAAAAGATGAAGAAACGAAAAGAAACCTGGGCAACGAACGAGCCTCAGCAAAACGCAAAACGAAAAAATTATTACAGGCCTCGGTCGGCCCAACCACCGGTCCAGCGTTTGCTTGTTTGTATAAAGAGGGTACTGCCCGCATTATAACGCTAGCATATGTATGGCCTGGTGGCTAGCGCGCTCCGCTTGCGTGTCGCTGGTCGCTGGATCGAAACCTGCTGACGAGCTGTTTTTCTTTATTTTATTTATTTACGCTGAACATTTTTTTAAATACGTTGAACAATTTTCTAAAGATATGATGAATATATATGACATAATGCAAGGTGAATTTCTTGTAATTTATGGTGAACATTTTCTTAGACATGATGGATTTTCGTAAAATATTGCAGGCTTTGCTTGGCCCAGCTGCCGGCCCAGCTTTATTTTATTTATTTATGCTGAACATTTTTTTTAAATACGTTGAACAATTTTCTAAAGATATGATGAATATATGACATAATGCAAGGTGAATTTCTTGTAATTTATGGTGAACATTTTCTTAGACATGATGGATTTTCGTAAAATATTGCAGGCTTTGCTTGGCCCAGCTGCCGGCCCAGCGTCTGCGTGCTTGTATAATATAACTTTCGCCTCGATCAAGGCAACAGTGATGCTATGGCGTAGTGGCTAGCACGCGCAACCGCAGACCTGCGGTCGCGAACGAAAAAAAATCCCTCTCAATGGCAGTTTTTCTGCGAAAAAATGGGATTTTATGTGAGTACAGATAAAGCCAAGGGGTTTTTTGCAAAAAATGCCACGTTGGCACCTGACAGATGGGCCCCAATGGTCAGATTAAATCAGACTTTTAGCTTTTTAAAAAAAAATTGAACCAATGTTAGTACTGACACGCAAAAATTAGCAATCGTGGTACCAATCTGCATGTAATGCCCCAATTGTGGTACTTCTATGCAATTAACTCAGGTGGAAGAAAAAGGGAGCGGCCTAGGACAATGAAAGATGGGGCCAAGCAGGTGCACTGTGGGTAATATTTACCAGAGAGAGAGATGGGCCTCCAGGTGAGCTTGGGAGGGAAAAGGCCCAGGTGGGATTCGTCTATGGGAGCCCTTCCTTAGTTTTCTTTCTTTCTAATCTCTGTTTTTATTTTACAGACAGTTTAAAAGAAAGAAAAGAAAGGGGGGCTAGGAAAAGAATTTGGCAGAGACAACAATATGCTCATGCTTATGGAATTATGAGATACTTGTATAAATTGCTTTGGGCATTTTTAAAGATAGAAAAATAAATCAAGTTTGAATTTAATTCAAACTTGCTTCATTTTTGAACCTAACCAAAACAACTCAAAATGGATGAAATTTGACATAGTGGTCAATTAGATGGTGTAATATTAATAGGAAAATATTGGACATTTATGGAGGAAGAAAAAATGTCACTTGCAAAAAGGAAAGAAAGAAGGAGGAGATGATGGTGCATTGATAGGTTGAGAGAGGAAACAAGTTGTGGAATATCAACACACACATAAAGCAAGTAAAATGATAATATGAAACTCACAATGCAGATGATGAGCATGATGAAATGCAAAATAAAAAGGGCACAATGCAACATAACAAGTGAGATGAGCATGGTGCAAGAAGCAAAGATATGGCATGGTACTCAACATGATCATGGAATAAGTATATAGGAATGAAATATGCAAGAACAATTATGCTAATGCAACAAGCATAAGAAACACACGGCAACAACTAAAATAAAAGGAAGGCATCTAGAGCATCGGTCTCACAGCGTTACAACTCTCCTCCACTTACAAGAGATATCATCCCGAGATCTATGGATGGCACCGGAGAGAAACGAAAGAGGAAGAGGTAAAACAACGTTGCTTCTTCGACAAACGAGTGAAACCAATGAACCTTGAGAGATTGAAAACTTGAAAGAAAGAACACAACAGAGTTGAACGGAATTGAGAGCACTCCGGTAGAAAAGAGAAACAAGGAACACCATTTGAACCTTGGAGGTTACAAAGCTACGAATGAAGAGCACAATGGACAAGAAGGAATTTAAACCACTCTGGTTGAACCGAGATAAACAAGGAACAAGGAAGAACAAATTCGAATAGCATTCCGGTTGAAAAGAGATGCAAGACTTGATAAGATGAAAAATAACTTAAGCAGAGGACACAACATTCCTGCTAAAGGATAAGCAAGGAAAAGAACATGATATTTACAAAATGAGATGACGGGTCGAAGAGAGTAACATCACAATGCCTCTGGAACAAATGTAAGAATGGAATCAAAAGAATGGAGAAGAAAACAACATGTTCTACCTGAAATGAATTTAAGAGAGCATCCTTAAAAAGAAGGATTGAACAGACTTGTTGGAAGATCAATACGAAAGGATATGATCCTCGTGGGCTTATGGAGACATCTCAAAATTATGAGGTGACAACCAACCACTACCAAAAGATTGATTAGCTGAGAGGAACGAAGAGATAAAAAAACCTCTTTCACCGTGAGAATAGGATGAAACTTGGATCATTGATAAACACCATAATTAGCAAAATTCCCAATGGAAGGCTTTATATGAAATATATACCAAGATAACTGCAAGGAAGAAAATGATGGGTTTAAATATCTCATTCCGGACAACTTGTGAATCATCAAACATGAAGGAAAATATCAAGAATGACATAACACCACCTCAAAAGATAAGGTAAGAAGAATTGCACTTCGGATGCCAGATGAAGAATGTTTGAACTCCTCAAAACAAAACATGTGTCGAACACCATGTTTATTTCAGAGTATAGCTTGGCGGATCTTACCTTCGAGAGAAATCTTGAAGAACAATTTAAGAATGAAAGGAATCCTTGGCGAACCACCATGTAGAGCCTCCATGAAGAACTCCGGTAATAAAAGGATCATAGAAAGAAAGAGAAGTTGAAAACACAAGGTGAAACCTTGCAATAATTAGGCGAAGCTTCGTGATGAGATAACCAAGGAAAACATGGAACTCTGGAAAATAAAAGATGAATCACTTAGAACCGAGAATTTCTTCCTCACGAACAAACTCCAGAAGAAGGAATTAATTCATCTTGAGGAAATAAGAATAAGAATTATGTTATGCGTATCCTTCACCAATTTAAATTCATGACACGCAACGGATTTGGCATACTACTTATTCCCGTTGAATGGATTAAGGGAGATATAGCGCAAACTTGAGAAGGTCTTGATGGAACCACCAGTGGGATTTGGAAACAATGAATGAATTGATATGATAACGAAGGAAGATAAATATTGAATGAACCACCGTAAGAATTGAAAATGAACGTAGCAAAGGCACAATTCACCGGGAAGAATTAGAAAATGAATGAAGATACTTGGGGAAATTTAGATACAAGAGAATGAAGAGATCGCGAGCTGACTGAGGAATACTTGAGCGATGCACCGGTTAGATTTGGAGAACGAGAGCCGAAAGCTGAGAATGAATAATTCTGAGACGATGGGCTCCAGAGAATCAAACTGAAAAGACTCCTAAATTGCTCTAGATGGGAGAAAAGAATTCTCACAGTTGAAAACAATTATGAGAGGATGGCAGCAAGCTTGAACTAAGCATCTTTGGAAGAACGGGTAAGGATTGAAGAGGAACTCTTCTTCGGTCTACAATATTAGAGAATGACGATGAGAGACACCACCATGAATTGTTGATACACTCCGGAAGAATGATGAATATTAATGTTCAGGAAAAGATGAAAATGTTTTGAAAGCGATCTCGGAGATGGGAATTTACTGATGAAAATTCATTCTTACTTCAAACTTTGAAAGAATTTGAGAATCACTGTGGATAAATTAGAAGAGTCAGGTAAGATCCTTGGAAAAGACGTGTGGGTTAGGGCCCACTCAAGAGAAACACCGTTGAAATGATTTTGGAAGAGAGATTGCACTGGTTGAATTAAATGACTTGAATGAGATAATAATCTCCAAATAGCTTGAACGGATTAAGAATGGAAACATGAATCTTCTGAGATATCTTCACCACTCCAAAACAAATGAATAGCGAGAAGTGAACGATTAAGAGGTGCGGCGACATAAGAAAGCATATGAAAGGACGAAAGGGATATGATCAACACAAGAAGCTTGCATTGAATCCACTGGGGAATAAAAGAGAACAAGGAATGATGAACTTGAAGCTCATGAGCATCTCCATGAGAAATCACCGGTTAACAACATTGATGGAAAGAAATGAAGAGTCTTCACATGAATGACAGTGATACTTGATTAAGAAATTTGAGTCCTTGAATAAAAAGGGTGGGTGGGTGGGAAAAGAAGAAGACAATTTGGGATGGGTGAAACGAACAACGTTGGGAAAACTGAGTAGGATGTTGCGAATAGGGAAAATGATAGGATCAACTTGACGAGAAGCGAACTGGTTGGAAAAGAATTGACATGACAATCTTGATAAACAAGAAGGATTAGCATTGATACGTCTCCAACGTATCTATAATTTTTTATTGTTCCATGCTATTATATTATCAATCTTCGATGTTTTACATGCATTTATATGCTATTTTATATGATTTTTGGGACTAACCTATTAACCTAGAGCCAAGTGCCAGTTTTTGTTTTTCCTTGTTTTAGAATATCGCAGAAAAGGAAAATCAAACGGAGTCCAATTGACCTGAAACTTAACGGAACTTATTTCTGGACCAGAAGAAGCCCACGGAGTATCAGAGATGGACCAGGAGAGTCCGGGGCTGCCCACGAGGGTGGGGGGCACGTCCACCCCCCTGGGCGCGCCCCCCTGCCTCGTTGATAGCCAGGAGATCCACCGACATACTTCTTCCTCCTATATATACCCATATACCCTAAAAACTTGGGGGAGCAGAATATATTGGAAGTTCTGCCTCCAGAAGCCTCCGGAGCCATCGAAAACCAATCTAGACCCGTTCCGGCACCCTGCTGGAGGGGGGAACCCCTCACCAGTGACCATCTTCATCATCCCGGCGCTCTCCTTGACGAGGAGGGAGTAGTTCTCCCTCGGGGCTGAGGGTATGTACCAGTAGCTATGTGTTTGATCTCTCTCTCTTGTGTTCTTGAGGTGATACGATCTTGATGTATCACGAGCTTTGCTATTATAGTTGGATCTTATGATGTTTCTCCCCCTCTACTCTCTTGTGATGAATTGAGTTTTCCCTTTGAAGTTATCTTATCGGTTTGAGTCTTTAAGGATTTGAGAACACTGATGTATGTCTTGCATGGGATACCCGTGGTGACAATGGGGTATTCTATTGATCCACTTAATGTATGTTTTGGTGATCAACTTGCAGGTTCCGCCCATGAACCTATGCATAGGGGTTGGCACACGTTTTCGTCTTGACTCCCCGGTAGAATCTTTGGGGCACTCTTTGAAGTACTTTATGTTGGTTTGAATAGATGAATCTGAGATTGTGTGATGCATATCGTATAATCATACCCACGGATACTTGAGGTGACATTGGAGTATCTAGGTGAAATTAGGGTTTTGGTTTATTTGTGTCTTAAGGTGTTATTATAGTACGAACTCTATGATAGATTGAACGGAAAGAATAGCTTCGTGTTATTTTACTATGGACTCTTGAATAGATCGATCAGAAAGGATAACTTTGAGGTGGTTTCATACTCTACAATAATCTCTTCATTTGTTCTCCGCTATTAGTGACTTTGGAGTGACTCTTTGTTTCATGTTGGGGGATAGTTATATGATCCATTTATGTTATTATTGTTGAGAGAACTTGCACTAGTGAAAGTATGAACCCTAGGCTTTGTTTCAACGCACTGCAATACCGTTTGTGCTCACTTTTACCATTAGTTACCTTGCTGTTTTTATATTTTCAGATTACAAAAACCTATATCTATCATCCATATTGCACTTGTATCACCATCTCTTCGCTGAACTAGTGCACCTATACAATTTACCATTGTATTGGGTGTGTTGGGGACACAAAAGACTCTTTGTTATTTCGTTGCAGGGTTGTTTGAGAGAGACCATCTTCATCCTACGCCTTCCACAGATTGATAAACCTTAGGTCATCCACTTGAGGGAAATTTGCTACTGTCCTACAAACCTCTGTACTTGGAGGTCCAACAACGTCTACAAGAAGAAGGTTGTGTAGTAGACATCAAGCGCTTTTCTGGCGCCGTTGCCGGGGAGGTTAGCGCTTGAAGGTATATCTTTAGATCTTGCAATCGAATCTTTTTGTTTCTTGTTTTAGCACTAGTTTAGTTTATAAAAGAAAACTACAAAAAAATGGAATTGAGTTTGCCTCATACACTTCATCTTTTTAATATCTTTCGTGAGTATGATGGAAAGAAAAATTGTGCCCAAGTGTTAGAAGAAGAATGCATTAAAATGTTTGGCACTAAATCTTTGAATGATGAGCACAATTGCAATGTTATTAGTGTGAACTCTTTGAATATCCATAGTACTAATGATGATTGCACTAGTCATGATGAGAATGTCTCTTATAAGCATGTCGATTTTTGTGGAGTGCATAGAGTTTGAAAGTACACACCAATTAGGGAAGATAGATTTTGCAAGAGGCATAAGTACTTAGAAACTAAATGGTTGCAAGAAAGGCTAGATTTTTGTGCTGAAAATTTAAATTTTCTTAGCCGTACTTGTGAACTTTGCAATGAACGTGGTCATTTAACCATCCGATGCAAATTGTTTCATGATCTAATCGTTTCCAAAAATTGTGATGACTTGATTTCCCTTGCACATCATAATGAACTTAGTTTGCTTATGGGTTATGAAGAAATGAAACGTATAACTAACTATCTTCCAGTATTTGCCCGTGATAAACTTCTTGATTTTGATCTAGAGGAAGTTTATATGTATTGTGCGGTGAATTGTATTGAAAATCCTTATATTGCCAATTACATAAAGAAAACAAAACAAATAGAAGATGAAGAGAATACTAATGAAAGGGAAGAGACTTCCCAATATCCTCCTATTATTTCTTATGATGAATCAGGTAACGAGGAGGAGCCTTCTATTCAACCAATCTCATTAATAAGGAGCTCCAAAAAGAGGGTTGAACCCACACATGATGTGAAGAAGAAAAAGAAAAGACGGAGAAGCAAAGGTAGAAAGGTATCTCTCCCAAATAATGTTGCTCCTATTACTCATTGTGATGATGATAATTGCTATAATGTTGGTGCTATCCATACTATTAATGATGAGCGTGATTATGCGTATGATATGAAAAGGCCCAAGCTTAGGGATGCTATGTTTGATAAGAATGACATGTTTGAGAATATATTTGCTGCAATTAATGTTTGTCCCAAGCTTGGGGATGCTACATTTAATGGAGATGATATTTTTAGTCTCCCAAGTTTTGATATGCAAATTTATAATGATGATAGCATGCCTCCTACTTATGATGATTATATTGATGAAAGTGGGTTTGGAAGAGTGTCAACTTTAGGAAGTAATGATCCCACTATTTTGGAGGATGTTTAATCTTATTATGATAATCATGAAAGTGGATTTGGAGAGGTCATGACTTTATTTAGTGATGAGTCCACTATCTTGGAAGAGGTTTCAATCGATTATGATGAGAACAAAGTTGCTACTTATGATAATTATTGTGATGATACATATGCTATAAAAAGTAGTGATGATTATATTAAACCTTTTCATGATTATGTTTACCCTTTTCCTGAATATTACTCTTTTAATGTGGAAACAATTTATAGTATTCGAGTCTCTTATGATACTCCCACTATTCCGAACGAGAAGAATTTTGCTTATGTGGAGAGTAATAAAATTTCTATGCTTGTAGATCATGAAAAGAATGATTTAGGTGCTGGTTATGTTGTTAAATTCATTCATGATGCTACTGAAAATTATTATGAGGGAGGAACATATGCTTGTAGGAATTGCAATAATACCAAGTTTCCTCTCCATGTGCTTAAAGTTTTGAAGTTATGCTAGTTTTGCCTTCCTATGCTAGTTGATTATTGTTCCCATTAAGTTGTTTGCTCACAAAATCCCTATGCATAGGAAGCGGGTTAGACTTAAATGTGCTAGTCATATTCTTCATGATGCTCTCTTTATGTTACAATTCTTATCTTTTATGTCAGCATCGTTGAAATCATCATGCCTAGCTAGGGGCGTTAAACGATAGCGCTTGTTGGGAGGCAACCCAATTTTATTTTTGCTCCTTGATTTTTGTTCCTGTTTAGTAATAAATTAATCATCTATCCTCTGTTATGATTGTGTTTTTTATGTTTTAATCAGTTTTTGTGCCAAGTAAAGCTTTTAGGATCTTCTTGGGTGATTGTTATTTAATCTTGCTGTAAAAAACAGAAAGTATGCACTCATGAGAATAATTTTCATTTTTTACCAGAGAGAGATAAAATACCAATTACACTTGCAGTAGATTAATAAAGAAATTTCCTAGGACTTCCTAATTGCTAAGGATTTTTGGAGTTACATAAGTATTCGAATCCTATAGATTACTACAGACTGTTCTGTTTTTGACAGATTCTGTTTTCTATGTGTTGTTTGCTTATTTTGCTGAACCTATGAGTAGTATCGGAGGGTATGAACCATATATGAGTTGGAATACAGTAGATATTACACCAATATGAATTTAGAATGAGTTCACAACAATACCTAAGTGGTGATTTATTTTCTTATACTAACGGAGCTTACGAGTTTTTTGTTAAGTTTTGTGTTGTGAAGTTTTCAAGTTTTGGGTAAAGATTCGATGGATTATGGAATAATGAGTGGCAAGAGCCTAAGATTGTGGATGCCCAAGTCACCCGAAGGTAAAATTCAAGGACAACCAAAATCCTAAGCTTGGGGATGCCCTGGATGGCATCCCCTCTTTCGTCTTTGTTTATCGGTAACTTTACTTGGAGCTATATTTTTATTCACCACATGATATGTGTTTTTCTTGGAGAGTCATTTTATTTTCCTTTGTTTTGATTTATGTTATTTAGAACAATGTTTTGCATATTTTATTTCAACAAAAGTGGCATTGATAGCCTTTACTATGCCTATTTTACTAGTCCACATGTTGCTGTTTGAAAACAGAAAGTTTACCGCTGTTGCAACAATTTCCTAGAAAAGTCAGAATGTGATAAAATGTTGAAACCTTTTGCGTAATAAGCTATGATAAATTTACTACAGTGGGAATTTTCTTTCATAATTTTTGGAGGTAGGGAAGTATGGATCTTGCTGCACTCTTTACAGAATGTCCTATTTAGGCAGATTATTGTTATGTTTGCATTGTTTGCATATGTTTGCTTCTTGAATGATTCTATTTGAGGGCAGGACTATTAAATATGAAGATGCATTTAGTATGAAATGTTGAATAATAATTTTAGTGATTTGCTACAATAGAGTATGACAAGGTTTTTGCATTGGTTTATACTAACTTATCTCACGAGTCCTTGTTGAGTTTTGTGTGGATGAAGCTTTTGAGATTTAGGGAGACCGTGATATGAGAGGAATTAAGGAGACACAAAAGCTCATGCTTGGGGATGCCCAAGGCATCTTAAGATAATATTTCAATAAGTCTCAGGCGTCTAAGCTTGGGGATGCCCTGGTTGGCATCCCACCTTTCTTCTTCAACAACTATCAGTTAGTTTCGGTTGATCCTAAGTATTTGCTTCTTCACATGATGTTTGCCATTCTTAGAATGTCATTTTACTTTGTTTTTCTTGCTGCTTGAATAAAATATCAATATCTGAAATTATTAAATGGGAGAGTCTTCACATAGTTGCATAATTATTCAACTACTCATTGATCTTCACTTATATCTTTTGGAGTAGTTTGTCATTTGCTTTAGTGCTTCACTTATATCTTTTAGAGCACGGTGGTAGTTTTATTCTATAGAAATAATTGATCTCTCATGCTTCACTTATATTATTTTGAGAGTCCTAAACAGCATGGTAATTTGCTTTTGTTATGAATTTACTCCTAATATGATGGGCATCCAAGAGGGATATAATAAAAACTTTCATATAAAGTGCATTGAATACTATGAGAAGTTTGATACTTGAAGATTGTTTTGAGATATGAGGATGGTAATATTAGAGTCATACTACTGAGTAGTTGTGAATTTGGGAGATACTTGTGTTAAAGTTTGTGATTCCCGTAGCATGCATGTATGGTGAACCGTTATGTGATGAAGTCAGAGCATGATTTATTTATTGATTTTCTTCCTTATGAGTGGCGGTCGGGGACGAGCGATGGTCTTTTCCTACCAATCTATCCCCCAAGGAGCATGCATGTAGTACTTTTTTTCGATAACTAATAGATTTTTGCAATAAGTATGTGAATTCTTTATGACTAATGTTGAGTCCATGGATTATACGCACTCTCACCCTTCCACCATTGCTAGTCTCTCTTATGCCGTGCAATTTCGGTATCATATCACCCACCATTAGCTTACTCAAAATAGCCACCATACCTACCTATTATGGCATTTCCATAGCCATTCCGAGATATATTGCCATGCAACTTTCCACCGTTCCGTCTGTTATGACACGCTTCATCATTGTCATATTGCTATGCATGATCATGTAGTTGACATTGTATTTGTGGCAAAGCCACCGTTCATAATTCTTTCATACATGTCACTCATGAGTCATTGCACATCGCGGTGCACCGCCGGAGGCATTCATATAGAGTCATATCTTGTTCTAAGTATTGAGTTGTAATTCTTGAGTTGTAAGTAAATAGAAGTGTGATGATGATCATTTTTAGAGCATTGTCCCAGTGAGGAAAGGATGATGGAGACTATGATTCCCCCACAAGTCGGGATGAGACTCCGGACTAAAAAAAAGGGGCCATAAAAAAAGAGAGAAAATGCCAAATTAAAACAATGAGAGAAAAATAGAGAAGGGGCAATGCTACTATCCTTTTACCACACTTGTGCTTCAAAGTAGCACCATGATCTTCATGATAGAGAGTCTCCTATGTTGTCACTTTCATATACTAGTGGGAATCTTTCATTATAGAACTTGTCTTGTATATTCGAGTGATGGGCTTCCTCAAAATGCCCTAGGTCTTCGTGAGCAAGCGAGTTGGATGCACACCAACTTAGTTTCTTTTTGAGCTTTTATACACTTATAGCTCCAGTGCATCCGTTGCATGGCAATCCCTACTCACTCACATTGATATCTATTGATGGGCATCTCCATAGCCCGTTGATACGCCTAGTTGGTGTGAGACTATCTTCTCCCTTTTTGTCTTCACCACAACCACCATTCTATTCCTGTTGGGGAACGTAGTAATTTCAAAAAAATTCCTACGCACACGCAAGATCATGGTGATGCATAGCAACGAGAGGGGAGAGTGTGATCTACGTACCCTTGTAGATCAACAGCGGAAGCGTCAGCACAACGCGGTTGATGTAGTCGTACGTCTTCACGGCCCGACCGATCAAGCACCAAAACTACGGCACCTCCGAGTTCTAGCACACGTTCAGCTCGATGACGATCCTCGGACTCCGATCCAGCAAAGTGTCGGGGAAGAGTTTCGTCAGCACGACGGCGTGGTGACTATCTTGATGTACTACCGTCGCCGGCCTTCGCCTAAGCACCGCTACAATATTATCGAGGATTATGGTGGAAGGGGGCACCGCACACGGCTAAGAATATGATCACGTGGATCAACTTGTGTGTCTAGGGGTGCCCCCTTGCCCCAGTATATAAAGGAGCAAGGGAGGAGGAGGCCGGCCCTAGGAGGGGGCGCGCCAAGTGTGGAGTCCTACTAGGACTCCCTAGTCCTAGTAAGATTCCACCTCCCATATGGAATAGGAAAAGAGGACGGGAAAAGGAGAAGGAAGGAAGGGGGCGCCCCCCTTCCCTAGTCCAATTCGGACCAGACCAAGGGGAGGGGTGTGGCCACCCTTGAGGCCCTTTTTCTTCTTTCCCGTATGGCCCAATAAGGCCCAATACGTATTCCCGTAACTCTCCGGTACTCCAAAAAATACCCGAATCACTCGGAACCTTTCCGATGTCCGAATATAGTCGTCCAATATATCGATCTTTACGTCTCGACCATTTCGAGACTCCTCATCATGTCCCCGATCTCATCCGGGACTCCGAACTGGTTCGGTACATCAAAACTCATAAACTCATAATATAACTGTCATTGAAACCTTAAGCGTGCGGACCCTACGGGTTCGAGAACAATGTAGACATGACCGAGACACGTCTCCAGTCAATAACCAATAGAGGAACCTGGATGCTCATATTGGCTCTCACATATTCTATGAAGATCTTTATCGGTCAGACCGCATAACAACATACGTTGTTCCCTTTGTCATCGGTATGTTACTTGCCCGAGATTCGATCGTCGGTATCTTAATACCTAGTTCAATCTCGTTACCGGCAAGTCTCTTTACTCGTTCCATAATACATCATCTCACAACTAACTCATTAGTTGCAATGCTTGCAAGGCTTATGTGATGTGCATTACCGAGAGGGCCCAAAGATACCTCTCCGACAATCGGAGTGACAAATCCTAGTCTTGAAATACGCCAACCCAACATGTACCTTTGGAGACACCTGTAGAGCTCCTTTATAATCACCCAGTTACGTTGTGACGTTTGGTAGCACACAAAGTGTTCCTCCGGCAAACGGGAGTTGCATAATCTCATAGTCATAGGAACATGTATAAGTCGTGAAGAAAGCAATATCAACATACTAAATGATCGGGTGCTAAGCTAATGGAATGGGTCATGTCAATCACATCATTCTCCTAATAATGTGATCCCGTTAATCAAATGACAACACATGTCTATGGTTAGGAAACATAACCATCTTTGATTAATGAGCTAGTCAAGTAGAGGCATACTAGTGACGTTTGGTTTGTCTATATATTCACACATGTATTATGTTTCCGGTTAATACAATTCTAGCATGAATAATAAACATTTATCATGATATAAGGAAATAAATAATAACTTTATTATTGCCTCTAGGGAATATTTCCTTCAGTCTCCCACTTGCACTAGAGTCAATAATATAGTTCACATCGCCATGTGATTCAACACCAATAGTTCACATCACCATGTGATTAACACCCATAGTTCACATCGTCATGTGACCTATACCCAAAGGGTTTACTAGAGTCAGTAATCTAGTTCACATCATTTATGTGATTAACACCCAAAGAGTACTAAGGTGTGATCATGTTTTGCTTGTGAGATAATTTTAGTCAACGGGTCTGTCACATACAGATCCGTAAGTATTTTGCGAATTCTATGTCTACAATGCTCTGCACGGAGCTACTCTAGCTAATTGCTCCCACTTTCAATATGTATCTAGATCGAGACTTAGAGTCATCCAGATCTGTGTCAAAACTTGCATCGACGTAACTTTTTACGACGAACCTTTTGTCACCTCCATAATTGAGAAATATTTCCTTATTCCACTAAGGATAATTTTGACCGCTGTCCAGTGATCTACTCTTAGATCACTATTGTACTCCCTTGCTTAACACAGTGTAGGGTATACAATAGATCTGGTACACAGCATGGCATACTTTATAGAATCTATGGCTGAGGCATAGGGAATGACTTTCATTCTCTTTCTATCTTCTGGCGTGGTCGGGCTTTGAGTCTTACTCAATTTCACACCTTGTAACACAGCCAAGAACTCTTTCTTTGACTGTTCCATTTTTGAACTACTTCAAAATATTGTCAAGGTATGTACTCATTGAAAAAACTTATCAAGCGTCTTGATCTATCTCTATAGATCTTGATGCTTAATATGTAAGCAGCTTCACCGAGGTCTTTCTTTGAAAAACTTCTTTGAAAACACTCCTTTATGCTTTGCAGAATAATTCTACATTATTTCCGATCAACAATATGTCATTCACATATACTTATCAGAAATGTTGTAGTGCTCCCACTCACTTTCTTGTAAATACAGGCTTCACCGCAAGTCTGTATAAAACTATATGCTTTGATCATCTCATCAAAGCGCATATTCCAACTCCGAGATGCTTGCACCAGTCCATAGATGGATCGCTGGAGCTTGCACATTTTGTTAGCACCTTTAGGATTGACAAAACCTTCTGGTTGTATCATATACAACTCTTCTTTAATAAATCCATTAAGGAATGCAGTTTTGTTTATCCATTTGCCGTATTTCATAAAATGCGGCAATTGCTAACATGATTTGGACAGATTTAATCATAGATACGAGTGAGAAACTCTCATCGTAGTCAACACCTTGAACTTGTCGAAAACCTTTTTGCGACAATTCTAGCTTTGTAGATAGTAACACTACTATCAGCGTCCGTCTTCCTCTTGAAGATCCATTTAATCTCAATGGCTCGCCGATCATTGGGCAAGTCAATCAAAGTCCATACTTTGTTCTCATACATGGATCTCATCTCAGATTTCATGGCCTCAAACCATTTCGCGGAATCTGGGCTCATCATCGCTTCCTCATAGTTCGTAGGGTCGTCATGGTCAAGTAACATGACCTCCAGAACTGGATTACCGTACCACTCTGGTGCGGATCTCACTCTGGTTTACCTACGAGGTTCGGTAGTAACTTGATCTGAAGTTACATGATCATCATCATTAGCTTCCTCACTAATCGGTCTAGTAGTCACAGGAACAGATTTCTGTGATGAACTACCTTCCAATAAGGGAGTAGGTACAGTTACCTCATCAAGTTCTACTTTCCTCCCACTCACTTCTTTCGAGAGAAACTCCTTCTCTAGAAAGGATCCATTCTCAGCAATGAATAATTTGCCTTCGGATCTGTGATAGAAGGTGTACCCAACAGTCTCCTTTGAGTATCCTATGAAGACATATTTCTCCGATTTGGGTTTGAGCTTATCAGGATGAAACTTTTTCATATAAGCATCACAACCCCAAACTTTAAGAAACAGCAACTTTGGTTTCTTGCCAAACCACAATTCAGATTGTGTCGTCTCAACGGACTTAGATGGTGCCCTTTTAAACGTGAATGCAGCTGTCTTTAATGCATAACCCCAAAACGATAGTGGTAGATCGGTAAGAGACATCATAGATCACACCATATCTAATAAAGTAAGGTTATGATGTTCGGACACACCATTATGCTATGGTGTTCCAGGTGGCGTGAGTAGTGAAACTATTTCACATTGTTTTAACTGAAGGCCAAACTCTTAACTCAAATATTTTACCTCTGCGATCATATCGTAGAAACTTTTATTTTCTTGTTACGATGATTCTCCACTTCACTCTGAAATTCTTTGAACTTTTCAAATATTTCAGACTTGTGTTTCATTAAGTAGATATACCCATATCTGCTCAAATCATCTGTGAAGGTCAGAAAATAATGATACCCGCCACGAGCCTTAACACTCATTGGATCTCATACATCAGTATTTCCAATAAGTCAGTTGCTCGCTCCATAGTTCCGGAGAACGGCGTTTTAGTCATCTTGCCCATGAGGCATGGTTCGCGAGCATCAACTGATTCATAATCAAGTGATTCCAGAAACCCATCAACATGGAGTTTCTTCATGCGCTTTACACCAATATGACCTAAACGGCAGTGCCACAAATAAGTTGCACTATCATTATTAACTTTGCATCTTTTGGTTTCAATATTATGATTATGTGTATCACTACGATCGAGATCCAACGAACTATTTTCATTGGGTGTGTAACCATATAAGGTTTTATTCATGTAAACAGAACAACAATTTATTCTCTTACTTAAATGAATAACCGTATTACAATAAACATGATAAATCATATTCATGCTCAACGCAAACACCAAATAACACTTATTCAGGTTCAACACTAATCCCGAAAGTATAGGGAGTGTGTGATGATGATCATATCAATCTTGGAACCACTTCCAACACACATCATCACTTCACCCTTAACTAGTCTCTGTTTATTCTGCAACTCCCGTTTCGAGTTACTAATCTTAGCAACTGAACTAGTATCAAATACTGAGGGGTTGCTATAAACACTAGTAAAGTACACATCAATAACATGTATATCAAATATACTTATGTTCACTTTGCCATCCTTCTTATCTGCCAATCACTTGGGGTAGTTCCGCTTCCAGTGACCAGTCCCTTTGCAGTAGAAACACTTAGTCTCAGGCTTAGGACCAGACTTGGGCTTCTTCACTTGAGCAGCAACTTGCTTGTTGTTCTTCTTGAAGTTCCCCTTCTTCCCTCTGCCCTTTTCTTGAAACTAGTGGTCTTGTCTACCATCAACACTTGATGTTTTTCTCGATTTCTACCTTCGTCAATTTCCGCATTACGAAGAGCTTGGGAATCATTTCCGTTATCCCTTGCATATCATAGTTCATCACGAAGTTCTACTAACTTGGTGATGGTGACTAGAGAATTCTGTCAATCACTATCTTATCTGGAATATTAACTCCCACTTGATTCAAGCGATTGTAGTACTCAGACAATCTGAGCACATACTCACTAGTTGAGCGATTCTCCTCCATCTTTTTAGCTATAGAACTTGTTGGAGACTTCATATCTCTCAACTCGGGTATTTGCTTGAAATATTAACTTCAACTCCTGGAACATCTCATATGGTCCATGACGTTCAAAATGTCTTTGAAGTCCCGATTCTAAGACATTAAGCATGGTGCACTAAACTATCAAGTAGTCATCATATTGAGCTAGCCAAACGTTCATAACGTCTGCATCTGCTCTTGCAATAGGTCCATCACCTAGCGGTGCATCAAGGACATAATTCCTCTGTGCAGCAATGAGGATAAACCTCAGATCACGGATCCAATCCGCATCATTTCTACTAACATCTTTCAACACAATTTTCTCTAGGAACATATCAAAATAAACATATGAAAACAACAACGCGAGCTATTGATCTACAACATAGATATGCTAATACTACCAGGACTAAGTTCATGATAAATTAAAGTTCAATTAATCATATTACTTAAGAACTCCCACTTAGATAGACATCCCTCTAATCCTCTAAGTGATTACGTGATCCAAATCAACTAAACCATGTCCGATCATCACGTGAGATGGAGTAGCTTCATTGGTGAACATCACTATGTTGATCATATCTACTATATGATTCACGCTCGACCTTTCGGTCTCCGTGTTCCGAGGCCATATCTGTATATGCTTGGCTCGTCAAGTATAACCTGAGTATTCTGCATGTGCAACTGTTTTGCACCCGTTGTATTTGAATGTAGAGCCTATCACACCCGATCATCACGTGGTGTCTCAGCACGAAGAACTTTCGCAACGGTGCATACTCAGGATAATTAGCGAGAGATCATCTTAAAATGCTACCGTTAGTCAAAGCAAGATAAGATGCATAAAAGATAAACATCACATGCAATCAAAATATGTGACATGATATGGCCATCATCATCTTGTGCCTTTGATCTCTAACTCCAAGGTATCGTCATGATTTCCATCGTCACTGGCATGACACCATGATCTCCATCATCTTGATCTATATCAATGTGTCGTCACATGGTCGTCTCGCCAACTACTGCTCTTGCAACTATTGCTATCGCATAGCGATAAAGTAAAGCAATTATTTGGCGCTTGCATCTTATGCAATAAAGAGACAACCATAAGGCTTCTGCCAGTTGCCGATAACTTCAACAAAACATGATCATCTTATAAAACAACTTATATCTCATCATGTCTTGACCATATCACATCACAACATGCCCTGCAAAAACAAGTTAGACGTCCTCTACTTTGTTGTTGCAAGTTTTACATGGCTACTACGGGCTGAGCAAGAACCGTTCTTACCTACGCATCAAAACCACAACGATAGTTTGTCAAGTTAGTGCTGTTTTAACCTTCGCAAGGACCGGGCGTAGCCACACTCGGTTCAACTAAAGTTGGAGAAACTGACACCCGCCAGCCACCTGTGTGCAAAGCACGTCGGTAGAACCAGTCTCGCGTAAGCGTACACGTAATGTCGGTCCAGGCCGCTTCATCCAACAATACTGCCAAACCAAAGTATGACATGCTGGTAAGCAGTATGACTTATATCGCCCACAACTCACTTGTGTTCTACTCGTGCACAACATCAACGCATAAAACCTAGGCTCTGATGCCACTGTTGGGGAACGTAGCAATTTCAAAAAAATTCCTACGCACACGCAAGATCATGGTGATGCATAGCAACGAGAGGGGAGAGTGTGATCTACGTACCCTTGTAGATCGACAACGGAAGCGTTAGCACAACACGGTTGATGTAGTTGTACGTCTTCACAGCCCGACCGATCAAGCACCGAAACTACGGCACCTCCGAGTTCTAGCACACGTTCAGCTCGATGACGATCCCCGGACTCCGATCCAGCAAAGTGTCGGGGAAGAGTTCCGTCAGCACGACGGCGTGGTGATGATCTTGATGTACTACCGTCGCAGGGCTTCGCCTAAGCACCGCTACAATATTATCAAGGATTATGGTGGAAGGGGGCACCGCACACGGCTAAGAATATGATCACGCGGATCAACTTGTGTGTCTAGGGGTGCCCCCTTGCCCCCGTATATAAAAGAGCAAGGGAGGAGGAGGCCGGCCCTAGGAGGGGGCGTGCCAAGTGTGGAGTCCTACTAGGACTCACTAGTCCTAGTAGGATTCCACCTCCCATATGGAATAGGAAAAGAGGAAGGGAAAAGGAGAAGGAAGGAAGGGGGCGTCCCCCTTCCCTAGTCCAATTCGGACCAGACCAAGGGGAGGGGTGCGGCCACCCTTGAGGCCCTTTTTCTTCTTTCCCGTATGGCCCAATAAGACCCAATACGTATTCCCGTAACTCTCCGATACTCCGAAAAATACCCGAATCACTCGGAACCTTTCCGATGTCCGAATATAGTCGTCCAATATATCGATCTTTATGTCTCGACCATTTCGAGACTCCTCGTCATGTCTCCGATCTCATCCGGGACTCCGAACTGGTTCGGTACATCAAAACTCATAAACTCATAATATAACTGTCATTGAAACCTTAAGCATGCGGACCCTACGGGTTCAAGAACAATGTAAACATGACCGAGACACGTCTCCAGTCAATAACCAATAGAGGAACCTGAATGCTCATATTGGCTCCCACATATTCTACGAAGATCTTTATCGGTCAGACCGCATAACAACATACGTTGTTCCCTTTGTCATTGGTATGTTACTTGCCCGAGATTCGATCGTCGGTATCTTAATACCTAGTTCAATCTCGTTACCGGCAAGTCTCTTTACTCGTTCCATAATACATCATCTCACAACTAACTTATTAGTTGCAATGCTTGCAAGGCTTATGCGATGTGCATTACCGAGAGGGCCCAAAGATACCTCTCCGACAATCGGAGTGACAAATCCTAATCTCGAAATACGCCAACCCAACATGTACCTTTGGAGACACCTGTAGAGCTCCTTTATAATCACCTAGTTACGTTGTGACGTTTGGTAGCACACAAAGTGTTCCTCCGGCAAACGGGAGTTGCATAATCTCATAGTCATAGGAACATGTATAAGTCATGAAGAAAGCAATAGCAACATACTAAACGATCGGGTGCTAAGCTAATGGAATGGGTCATGTCAATCACATCATTCTCCTAATAATGTGATCCCGTTAATCAAATGACAACACATGTCTATGGTTAGGAAACATAACCATCTTTGATTAATGAGCTAGTCAAGTAGAGGCATACTAGTGACGTTTGGTTTGTCTATGTATTCACACATGTATTATGTTTTCGGTTAATACAATTCTAGCATGAATAATAAACATTTATCATGATATAAGGAAATAAATAATAACTTTGTTATTGCCTCTAGGGCATATTTCCTTCAATTCCACCTATAGTGCTATGTCCATGGCTCACGCTCATGTATTGCGTGAAGATTGAAAAAGTTTGAGAACATCAAAAGTATGAAACAATTGCTTGGCTTGTCATCGGGGTTGTGCATGATTTAAATATTTTGTGTGGTGAAGATAGAGCATAGCCAGACTATATGATTTTGTAGGGATAGCTTTCTTTGGCCATGTTATTTTGAGAAGACATAATTGCTTGGTTAGTATGCTTGAAGTATTATTATTTTTATGTCAATATTAAACTTTTGTCTTGAATCTTATGGATCTGAATATTCTTGCCACAATAAAGAAGATTACATGGATAAATATGTTAGGTAGAATTCCACATCAAAAATTCTATTTTTATCATTTACCTACTCGTGGACGAGCAGGAATTAAGCTTGGGGATGCTGATACGTCTCCAACGTATTTATAATTTTTGATTGTACCATGCTATTATATTATCAATATTGAATGTTTTATATGCATCTATATGATATTTTATATGATTTTTGGGACTAACCTAGTGCCTAGTGCCAGTTTCTATTTTTTCCTTGTTTTAGAGTATCGTAGAAAAGGAAAATCAAACGGAGTCCAATTGACCTGAAACTTCACGGGACTTATTTTTGGACCAGAAGAAGCCCACTGAGTATCGGAGATGGACCAGGAGAGTCCTGGGCTCCCACGAGGGTGGGGGCGCGCCCACCCCCCTGGGCGCACCCCCTGCCTCATGGACAGCCCGGAGATCCACCGACGTACTTCTTCCTCCTATACATACCCATATAGCCTAAAAACTTGGGGGAGCAGAATAGATCGGGAGTTTCGCCGCCAGAAGCCTCCGTAGCCACCGAAAACCAATATAGAGCCATTCCGGCACCCTGCCGTTGGGGGGACCCCTCACCGGTGGCCATCTTCATCATCCCGGTGCTCTCCATGAGGAGGAGGGAGTACTTCTCCCTCGGGGCTGAGGGTATGTACCAGTAGCTATGTGTTTGATCTCTCTCTCTCTCTCTCGTGTTCTTGAGGTGATACAATCTTGATGTATCGCGAGCTTTGTTATTATAGTTGAATCTTATGATGTTTCTCCCCCTCTAATCTCTTGTGATGAATTGAGTTTTCCCTTTGAATTTATCTTATCGGATTGAGTCTTTAAGGATTTGAGAACACTTGATGTATGTATTGCGTGGGATACCCGTGGTGACAACGGGGTATTCTATTGATCCACTTGATGTATGTTTTGGTGATCAACTTGCGGGTTCCGCCCATGAACCTATGCATAGGGGTTGGCACACATTTTCGTCTTGACTCTCCGGTAGAATCTTTGGGGCACTCTTTGAAGTACTTTGTGTTGGTTTGAATAGATGTATCTGAGATTGTGTGATTCATATCGTATAATCGTACCCACGGATACTTGAGGTGACATTGGAGTATCTAGGTGACATTAGGGTTTTGGTTGATTTGTGTCTTAAGGTGTTATTCTAGTACGAACTCTATGTTAGATTGAACGGAAAGAATAGCTTCGTGTTATTTTACTACGGACTCTTGAATAGATTGATCAGAAAGGATAACTTTGAGGTGGTTTCGTACCCTACAATAATCTATTCGTTTGTTCTCCGCTATTAGTGACTTTGGAGTGACTCTTTGTTGCACGTTGAGGGATAGTTATATGATCCATTTATGTTATTATTGTTGAGAGAACTTGCACTAGTGAAAGTATGAACCCTAGGCTTTGTTTCAACGCACTGCAATACCGTTTGTGCTCACTTTTACCATTAGTTACCTTGCTGTTTTTATATTTTCAGATTACAAAAACCTATATCTATCATCCATATTGCACTTGTATCACCATCTCTTCGCCGAACTAGTGCACCTATACAATTTACCATTGTATTGGGTGTGTTGGGGACACAAGAGACTCTTTGTTATTTGGTTGCAGGCTTGTTTGAAAGGGACCATCTTCATCCTATGCCTCCCACGGATTGATAAGCCTTTGGTCATCCACTTGAGGGAAATTTGCTACTGGCCTACAAACCTCTGCACTTGGAGGCCCAACAACGTCTACAAGAAGAAGGTTGTGTAGTAGACATCAAGCATCCACATAGAAATATGAGAACACCATTTAGAAAATGTATGGAATCCACAATTGACTTCGAAGCAACTTGAATACCACAACACAAAACAAAACAAAGGGTTGGCTTGTAGAATAAGCTGGAAACAAACATATGATAGACCCCATATCGTATCATGTGTCTGTTGGAAAGATATCCTACGTGATACTTGAAATCCCACCCAAGAACTCCCGAAACTTTCTGGTTATGCAATCTGGTGTTGGGGATACAGGGAGGCACAATATATATCACACAACTAACATGCCCTACATTCCAACTGTATCCATCCGTCAGCACATAACCAAGAAAACTCCGGAAATCATGTACCTCAACCTTCGGAAAGCATCCGATATACGAGCTGTGGCAATACTCCCGAACTCCCGCCCCAGTACTAGGTGGCGTCAAGGTTATCTCACAACTAAGTGCATATAAAAGGTTTTTGATATCGGCGAAAAACTCCGGTATACCGGAACTGCAATGATAAAATTGTGATGACAACACCTCGGAGCTCAACTCCTCGGGACACTGCCACAACCCCTAAATGTCAGGAGGCACCAAGAACAATGTTCTCGTCACAAGAATATCAGAACGATCCCAAGATACCCGCGTGGTCCTATTTTTTAGTGAAAACAAGGAGAGGAAAGTCAAAACATCTACATCAAGAGACCTCACCAGAGCGACGAAGGGGTCTGAGGAGTAAAAAGAATCCTACTCTCCAATATTTATAATCCTAAGACTCAAAGCAGTTTTGTTCTAGACTCACCAACGCCATCGATCAATCAAGGGGGCTCCTATGGTCGGTCGAGGCTCTGATACCAACTTGTCACGCCCAATATGCGACACTATCATAAAGGGACTTGAAGGTCCCACCAAGGATAGAACCGCATATTGACACGCTTTTGCAAGGTGGATATCATCACATCGTACCATTACATAATATTTGGGGTACATACAAAAGGCATACAATGCCACAGAATACATCAATACATCATACATAGAACAATGTCTGACTACGGATGAAACACAAACAAAATCTCAAACGAGATCCACCCTGCTAGCCCAGGCTGCCGACTAGGAACCTATCCCTTGAATGAAGAAGAAGAAGAAGAAGAAGAACTCCAACATAAGAAAATGTCGCTCTCACGTCATGATCATCGCATTACATGTACCTACAACTGTTGGTGTAGTAAACTGTGAGCCACGAGGACCCAGCAATCCCATTACCATGGGTATCAGGGCTAGCAAAGCTTAGTTGGTAAGGAAGGGGTAATGTGGTGAGGTTGCAGCAGCGACTAAGCAATGTATGATGGCTAACTCAACGTACAAGAGTAAGATGAGAAGATACGCAAACGGTCACCAACTAGTAATGATCAATAAGTGATCCTGAACTACTTACGTTCAAACATAACCCAACCGTGTTCTCCTCGAACATACCCGAAAAGAGACAGTCACGGCTACGCACGCGGTTGGTTTATTTTAATTGTGTTTACTTAAAGTCCACTACAACTAGATATTAACAAATTCCCATCTGCCACATAACCGCGGGCACAAATCTTGAAGTTTAAACCCTGGAGGGATGTCCCAACTTAGCCCATGACAATCTCACGATCCGTGAAGACAATCCTCCATCACGGGACCCTCCGGTCAGACTCGGAATCCCGGTGCACAAGACATTTCGACAATGGTAAAAGAAGTCCAGCAAGACCTCCCAATGCATCGACCTAGCCTGATAGGAGTTGCGTGATCTCGTTCTCAGGGTACACCGGATGAGCGAGGCATATAGGATCGAAATACCCCAAGTTGCCTAGGGGCGGTCCCGCATGGTGCTCTATTTGGGACCAACACCATTAGCATTGGCCCCCTGTCGGGACCCCGATCCTAAGTCACACCGATCTAGCATGTAACACATCATATCACTTTGCAGCCTCACACACGTTATCCCCACGGGTGCCACCTTATCTAGCTCGGGACCGTTTGCGCCTTTTGGCTCACGTATATGATAGTGTCGCTAGCATCCATATGACAGAGAACCCAGGACGACATGACTAGTCGTGAAACCAAAGTGGCACTAACTTACAGGGACAGGCATACATGAATCAACCTCGAGCATGTCGGTTAACAACATATGAATCTGGGTACATAGCAACTGGGCTAACAGGACTCCGTGAACCCGGGCTATAGCAGGCTATCAGGACTCCGGATGTCTCCGTGTGACATTTCCCCGAAGGGACAGACACATGAACGAAGTGAATCACATGCCAGACAGTCTAAGTGTTCCGGAGCAGTAGTGCTGGGCTAACAGGACTCCGGTAAGCCGGGCTGTAGCGGACTACCAAGGCTCAGTGGAAGCACTAGACTACATTTCCCCATAAGAGAGGCTACCAAGGATAAACAACTAGATTATCGGATCCCACACATAGCAATACACGTTACACGTACGCATAACATGCAAGTATGTGTTGTACAACATGGCATCACAACATAACTCAAACTCATATAGATAAAGGCCCAGAAGAGCCACATAGAATTCAATACAAACAGAGGTCTCATGACCCATCATTCAGAGCATACAAACAACGGAAGCACTACATGTCTGAGTACAGACAACTACAAAAGAAAAAGGCTGAGAAGCCTGACTATCTACAAGACCCTCCCAAGGGTACAAGATCATAGCTGGGATACAAGCTACTCGTCAAAGTCACTAGTGTAACCAACTGCAAAACATAAATAAGCAAACGTGAGTACGAAGGTACTCAACAAGTCTTACATCAGAACTATCTACATATGCAACATTATCAACAAAGGGGGGTGGTGGAGTTTTAACAACAGCAAGCCAGCTTTGACTGAGTGGCTAACCTATACTACGAGTATCAGAAACTTATTTGAGGTGAGGAGACGCACACGAGTCCACATATTCACCATATCAAAACCCCACTATGGATCCGTTCCCTTGTCCCTACGAGAAGGCCATCCATAGCACTCACGCTTATCTTGCGTATTTTAGAGTATCCACTTCAAGTTACCTATGTACTACATAAGTCCTCCGAGTTTCCATATCCGAGGAAAACGGCTATTCGAATAGATAATGTTAACCTGTAGGGGTGTACTTCTTCACACACGCTCTCGCCACTTATCGCCCTGTACACGTCATGTACCTCGGCAACCTTCAAGCGGAAGCTGGGCGAGGGTGTCGGCCATGACCTGACTAACCACACAAGTCTCTCGTCAAGGTTTATCGCCTATTCGAGTTCCACCCGCAAGGAGTTCCGGCTGAAGTCTCCAATATGCCCCCAAACGATGTGTGCAGGGTTCCCAAGCCCACCATCCAGGTGCGACTTGGTACACCATGCCATGGTGCCTAGTCTGTCCCAAGCCCGTCCCGTTGGACACCACCTGATAGACAACTAGCACTACATACAAACGCCAAAAACTAGTTGCAACTCCTGGACAAAGATCAAGTAGGTTAATAAGCCGGGAGGGGCCGGATAACCGGAACACAATGTGCGGTAGTAACTGGACTTGGATAACATACACAGAACTCAGTGCTTAGGGACGGTTCCAATGAGACAACCCACCATGTACTCCTACATGGCCTCTCATCGCTACCTTTACCAAAACGTATTCACACACTTAGCCTTTATCGGTAGGACATGTTCACCCTCCGATTCATTCTAGATAAATCAGACCTGACACAACTCTAAGCATAGCTGGCATAAACAAAACAAGCATGGATGAGTAGGCACATCAAGGCTCAAGCAACTCCTACTCATGCTAGTGGGTTTCAACTATTTACTGTGGCAATGACAGGTCATGCAGAGGAATGGGTTCAACTACCGTAGCAGAAAAGTAGCAGTTGAATCGTTGTTGTCCTAATGTAGTATAAGGAGCAGGAGCGAGAGAGTGGGATTTATCGAAATGCTCAAGGGGGGTTGCTTGCCTGATAGATCAACAAAGGGGCACTGCTCCTCTGACAGGTACTCGGGAACACCTTCCGGAGTGGAACCTATCAAGAAGAAACAGTGCCGGCGATCAATACACAAAAAAATGCAACAATATGATGCATGAACATGACATGTGCAAATGCTAGTGTTTGGGCTAATGCAAGATGCTACCAAGTTGGTTAGAGCCCATTTGAATCAAAGATTCCAATGCAATTCAAAATGAAGCATTTAAAATGCCCATATTATGTTTTCACTTATACAACATGTATAAGTTGGTTTTTCATGCATGGAACTGGCATAAATGGATTCCTTGCATCTGATAATTTTTCATATATAAATTATTTCATTCTCAGCTACGGTTGAAATTCTATGGCGCTCCCACCCTCCACCTCGGCTCCCCCACCCTCTCCGGCGATCTGCCTCATTCTCCACTAACTTCTGGTTTCTCTCTGATCATCTGTTCCGACGTTCTCTTGGGATCAAGGTAATACCCATCTAGTATGGGTCCACCTGGTGGATCTACCCTTGGCTTGGATTTCTCCAAGGGTAGGGTTTTTGCAGAAGAGGTCTTCAGATCTACTGGACATACGGTCCACCCTGCCGGGCACAGGAGGTCATTCATCTTAGTGGTTTCATTCAGCCGCCATGCTTTTCGTCTCTCGGAGGATTCTGTGGCCGTGGTTTTGGAGGCAGTAATTGGAGGTTCGGCAATTGATCTTCAGGTTCTTCACATCAAGGATAAGGTTTACTCCTTTCATGTCTGTTGCAAGCAAGTTGGTTTTCTTATTATGGATCTCCGTTCCTATGCTTGCGATCTGTTCAAATGCTATTTTCATCTGTGGGGAAATGGGGGGCCTAATTGGATTAGAGAGCTCCGGATCTGGAGGAAGGAATGTGACGCAGAATGGTTTCTAGTTAGTCCTACTAAGGGTCGTTCATCTTTAGGTCTTTTGGCCATGAATAAGCCTCCGGTTAGATTAGCTCTTAGGACTGATCCATCTGCTCGTAAAAAGCTTTCTTTTGCCACGTTTGAGCGATACTCTGCTTGCAAGGGATATAGATATCCGGCTACGCAAGAGTGCATTGATTTCATGACAGATGCGGGGTATAATCTTCCTGCACATGAACGTGTAGTCATACATCCAACGCCACCCATGGACTTGTGTTGGACGGTGGCATGTCCACCTATCGTTTTTGGAACAGTTACTCCCTTGCCGGCGTTGAGCCGGCCGGAATCTGCTTCACCGATAATTGATCCGGTTTTGGAGGACCCTTCCCCTGTGCATGCAGAATTCTCGCTCGACAGTTGCGTAGAGGCGGGATTGTCGCCAGTTCAAAACATTTGCCCGGATGAGGCTTTGGAGGCCCATCGGGATTCTACTCACCTTCAATACTTTGCCCATCTTCCTTTGGGCCTTCGAGCCCATCTCCTTCTCATCGTCCGGATATCCCCTCATCTCAGGAGGCAGCCAGACAGTTTGATGCCATGGTCGATGACATGGTGGACCGTGTGGTCACCTGTACTATTTGCTCTCAGAAGGGCCACATGTCAACGACTTGTGGAAGGCGAGTAGTCTGCATGGCTTGCTCCCGTCCTGGTCACTCTAGCCAGGCCTGTAATGATTTCGTGCGCTCCAATGGATTGGTTTGGAGGCCAATTTCGGTTCAACAAAAAACGAGTTTATTGGAATCTGCTGCTACTCATGGGAACAGAGCCGGAGTTATTGGGATAGACTGTCCAGTCCCATCACCGCCACCTCCATTGCATCTCCCCTTACCCCAAACCAACGAAAACCCCCGACAAGCTCCTGGCTCTTCTATGGCGAACTACGAGCTCGACCCACAGCGCTTTGTGCCCCCTGGACATCTCATCATCGATGGCAGCGATTGTCGGCTTCCACGCACCTTCTTCACGCCCGCAACGCATCCGCCTCACCAGCATGAGGACTACATGGTTGCAGAGGTGATGCCGGCGCCGGAGGGGCCGTTCGGCCCGGTGCGGAACGAAGTCGTCCAGTTTCTGCAGAATAGAGGTATTATGGTTTGATCTGCTCAGCCGTGGTTTCGTGGGATAGGTCTGTTTCAAGTCAGGGATCCGACGGTTAGATATACCCTAGTTCAGCATGCACCTTTTCCTTTGGGCAATGACCGTTTTGTCAGATTTATGAAGCATGATGAGGGAGATAATTTCAAAGGAACACACGGTTTTCGTAAGGGTTGGTTAGTGTTCATTGGGATTCCCGTGGATTATCGCACCACTGAATACATCTCGCAGGCTGTAGGCACTTTTGGAAAGTTTATTTCTTGGGACAGTGAAGATCCTTATCTTGTCCGGACTTTGGTTGAAGCTATTTTCCCAGATACGCCTTTGGTTCGAAGGGATGTGGTTTTTGGTGATTATGCAGAGTATGGAGGTGCTCAAGTATCTTGGACGGCCGCTTGCTATGTTCTTGGTGCAGATTTTGCAGACTAGATGCCAAATGACGAAGACCCTATGCCTCTCGATGGAAACCCTCACCCTTTACCTGGCAATCTGGTGCCTGATAATTTGATGTTTGCCTTACCTCCATACCCAATGCTGGGTTGGAATGATGCACCTCTCGCTCCGCCGCCTCCACTGGTCAATAACGAAGCGCCTGCACCTGGTTGGGGCAATGCCCTGTGGGGAGATGAAGCTGACAATGGACAGGCACTGCCACCTGCTGCTCCCGAACAGGATCAAGTTTCAATAGTAATTGATCAGCCAGAAGGGTCTGTTTCTGTAGAGCAGCAAGAACAAGAAGGTGAAATCCAGCAACAACATGATTTGCCCCTTCACCCTGTCCTTGAGGAGAATCAGCTTGCCATTGTGCCCTACCATCCCCCTATGATTCAGCAGCATCAGATTTTTATTGGCATGGCACGTATTGTGGCAGGACCTCCTCTTCCCCCGGAGATGATTTGGCAAAGGTCTTTCCAAAACCTTATGTTTGATTTCTCTGTCAAGGAAGTGCCAAGATCTATCTTCCCCAAGCCGATGGGCATAATCATCTACTCCAAGAGGTTGTGGTCCATTGCCTTTGATGAATCAAGGATGATTACTTGTTTGACTGCTTCACTGCCTCTTGTTCCTGCTGTCAGAAAACCTATCATGCAGAAGCGCCCTGTGGCCAGAGCTTTATTTGAGGCGGTGCCTGCTGTTTCGGAGTCTGTTTCTGAAGAAATTGAGTCTGCTAGTCCTGCTCTTCCAGTATCAGTTCAATCAACACCTTTGTTCTCTGTGGAGCAATCCTCTGCTCGTAAGCGGCGAGACAAGAAGAAGACTCCTGTTGTTGATACGTCACTAAGGTGTTGCACTCGGAGCGTGGCAAAGTTAGATGGGTACAAAAACATGGTCTTTGAGCAACTTTCTCTGCAGCCATCTAAAAAGCGCCCCCGTGCAAAGCCCATGGAGGACAAGGCCCAACCCACTTCTGTGGAGGATACTGAAGATGCTCGGCCCATTGCACCACCTCACACCCCGCTTCATGTTCTCCAAGCTGTGGGGGCGCAGTTGGAGGTTGATCCTGCGCTCCTAACGGTGGACAAGCTTATGGCTAATCCACAGGAGAACTCATCTGCATCTTCCAATTAGTTTTTATGTTACTTTATATGCCAAGTCTGATGGTGCTGGCTGTGTCTGTTTTTATTATTGTTGAACTAAGTCCGGGCTGGGAGGTGACACTCTGGGGTACTGAATTTAGCTTTATTTTGGAGGGTGTGGCATTATGTGCCACACTTTTATTACTTCTATACGCAATGGTTATCCATGAATCGTGTCACAACGCGTAGTTGGAAAGTTCTATGCTGGAATGTTCGTGGTCTGAATTCAGATGCTAGGCAGCGCTCTGTTAGGGAGAAAGTGATAGAGAGTCAGTGCTCAGTGCTTTGTTTGCAGGAAACTAAGTTACCCTCTTGCTCGCGCTCTATCATGAAAAGAATTTGTCCTCAAGGGTTCGATCAATTTGTTGAGTCTCCCTCTAGCGGAGCATCTGGGGGCCTCTTAACAGCGTGGCGATCTGATATGTTCTGTGGCACCCTTCTCAAAGTTAAACCATACGCTATTGTTATGCATTTTACCTCGGTCCATAATAATGAACAATGGTTTCTGGTTAATGTGTATGGTCCATGCCAGGGTGAGTTGCGAGATGAGTTTGTCTCCTGGATTTACAATTTGGACATTGATCCGAATGAGATGTGGATGTTAATGGGGGACTTCAACTTCATGCGTTCCATTGATAATAGAAATCTCCCCGGGGGTGATATTAATAATATGTTCATTTTCAATGAAATAATTGGCCATTTGGGATTGTTAGAACTTCCTCTAAAAGGACGTAAATTCACATGGTCTAACATGCAAGATAGGCCACTCCTGGAACAGTTGGACTGGGTTTTTACTTCTGCAAGTTGGATTAACATATATCCCATGACCCAACTGACCCCTTTGGCAAAGACTGCATCTGATCATGTTCCTTGTCTGGTGGCCATCAGTACAGCAATTCCCAAAGCACATATCTTCAGGTTTGAAAACTTTTGGATTCATCAGGCAGGCTTTATGGAATGTCTGCAGGAGGTGTGGGCTCGCCCCAGTCGTAAGACCCATATTTCGGCAATAATTGTGGACAAACTGAAAGCTTTGAGGTTTGCTCTCAAGAAATGGCAGAAAGGTTTATCACACATCAAAAGGTTGATTGAGAAGTGTAACTGGGTAATTCTTTGGTTGGACAATGTTGAAGATAAGAGATCTTTATCCAGGCCTGAGTTTAATTTCAGGAAAATAATTAAAATGCACCATGAACACCTGCTTCACATACAATACTTGTACTGGAGGAAAAGATGTACAATTAGGTACATCAAAGTGGGAGAGGAAAACTCCAAATTCTTTCAGGCCATGGAAACTGAAAGATTTAGAAAAAACTCTGTGGCAAGCTTGTTGCTGTCAGATGGAACAGTAACATCTAACCATGAGGAAATGGCCAGAGAATTCCTGACAACCTTCAAAAGCAGAATGGGGACAGTTAAGTCAATTTCTTTGGATGCAACCATATTGTCTCTAATACCCAGGGTCCAGGGTTTGGAGGTGCTCACAAAACCTTTTGAATTAAAAGAAATTGAGCAGGTTATCAAGGACTTGCCTATTGATAAGGCCCCTGGACCTGATGGCTTTAACGGGCTCTTTTTTAAAAAGTGTTGGCATATAATTTCTGCTGATTTTATACAGCTGGTTACGGAGTTTCATGCTGGAACAGTGCAATTAGAAAATTGGAATGATGCATTCATTACCCTGGTCCCAAAGAAGCAGACACCTGAGGGTGTGGGAGATTTTCGACCAATCTCTCTAACCTCTGTTGGCCTAAAGTTTCTTACAAAGCTTGCTGCTAACAGATTCCAACTGGAGATCACCAAATGTGTGCATAAAAACCAATATGGTTTCATCAAATCAAAAACAATCCAGGATTGTCTTGCTTGGACATTTGAGTATATCCATCAGTGCAATCAGTCTAAAAGGCCCATCCTTTTGCTTAAGTTGGACTTTGAAAAGGCTTTTGACTCTATCCAGCATGAGGCAATCATAAAGATCTTAATTGCAAAAGGTTTTGATGAAAGGTGGATTGTTTGGATTAAGCAGTTGCTGTCTTCTGGCACTTCTTCTGTACTACTGAATGGAGTCCCTGGTCATCATTTCAAATGCAAATGTGGAGTCAAGCAAGGGGACCCAATTTCTCCCTTACTATTTGTTATTGCGGCTGATCTTTTACAGACTTTAGTGCACAATCTTCTCCAACAAGGTTTAATAAGCAGGCCCCTGCTTACCCATGATCCAGATTTCCCAGTGGTCCAATATGCAGATGACACACTACTATTCCTAAATGCCGATCTAAGTCAATTGAGGGCTCTGAAATCAGTTTTGCATTCCTTCTCACAGCCAACTGGACTGCAGATCAATTTCCATAAATCCTCCATGTATCCTATCAATGTAGAAGAGCAGGATGCTTCTGACCTGGCTGCCTTTTTTGATTGCAAATTAGGCACTATGCCTTTTACATATCTGGGGCTGCCAGTGGGGACCACCAGGCCTAAAATAGTTGACCTCCTTCCTCTTGTGGATTGTATGGAGAGAAGATTGACAGCAAGTTCATGGTTCTTGCCACAAGGGAGCAGACTGCAATTAGTCAATTCTGTGATCTCTTCCTTGCCTATCTTTTACCTTTGTAGCTTGTCCATTCCTTAGGGTATTTTAAAACAATTGGAAAGAATCCAAAGGCAGTGTTTATGGAGGAAATATGGTCAGGAAAAGGGTCACTCACTGGCGGCTTGGCAACTTGTTTGTAGACCTAAGTCAAAGGGGGGGCTTGGGATTTTAAACCTTGGACTGCAGAATGATGCTCTCTTATTGAAACACCTCAGCAAATTTTATAATAAGGTGGATGTGCCCTGGGTGCAATTAGTTTGGGATTCTTACTACTTTGAAAGGATTCCACATGATACTGTTCTCTGTGGCTCCTTTTGGTGGAAATATGTATGCAAGTTGATGGATAATTTCAGAGCCGTTACGTCGGTTGATGTTCATAGTGGAGATACAGTGCAGTTCTGGTCAGACTACTGGCAAATTGGGAACAATTCGGTTCCTCTGCAAGAGCGATTTCCTAGGCTATTTTCTATTTGTCTCCACAAAAACCTCTCAGTTAAGGAAGTTTTTCAGGCTAGTTCTTTTCAGGAGCTTTTCTACTCGCCTATGACTGAACAAGCCTTCCAAGAAATGCAATAGCTCTCCTCATTAATGGGGTCTTTCCATTTGGATAATCAATCTAATGACCACTGGGATGGAGGCATGGCAAGAAATCAGAGTATACGGCAAAAAAGTTTTATGATTTTGTCTATCAGCCAATGGTCTCAAACCCCATCCTAGGATGGATATGGAAAAGTTGCTGCACTATGTCGATCAAGATGTTTGCTTGGCTTGTCATCATGGATAGGATTAACACCAAGGACATGATTCAGAGGAGACATTGGAGAATTAATGAAGGGCCTGAATGTGTTCTTTGTCTGACTGGAGATCTGGAGGACAGAAATCACCTGTTCTTCCAGTGCAATTTTAGTGCTCGAGTCTGGAACTACCTACAAATTGAATGGAAAAATGGTGACGATATGGTGGAAATTGCTCATCATGCAAGGAAGGATTTCAACAAACCTTTTTTTGGGGAGGTGGTTTTCTTGTCCTGGTGGAATATTTGGAAGATCAGGAATGATAGAACTTTCAGGAACATTCAACCCTCTTTCAGGGCATGGAGGAATAGCTTTATTCATGATATCACTCTGCTCTCCCACCGAATAAAACGGAAATTTAGAGACGCCCTTCTTAAGTGGATTGATTTTCTTCCTCCTTGAGGAGAGTTCTTGTTTATCTCCTTTGTTTATTTGTAATTTATAGGTATAGTGCTCCCCTACCCTGTATAGTTTTTCTTCCTCTTTCTTTCTTTTTTCTTTGTTATTTTTTTTCTTTCCTCACCTTGAGGAAACCCTGTACGTGTTTGCTTTATTTTTAATAAAATGCTGTGGGGTGTAAGCCCTGCAGTCTTCATGGTCAAAAAAAATTCTATGAATTTTAGAAGTTTATATCATTTTCTGGATTTTCCTAATTTATTTTAATACCAGAAAATGAATAACTGCGTCAGCACTATGTCAGCATGATGTAAGCGAGTCAAAGGGGCTGACCAGGTCAAACCTGACCAGTGGGTGCCACTGGTCAGTGACCCAGTCAACTAACTAAGTTAGTTAGTCCTAACTAACTGGGCAGGGCCCACTAGTCAGTGACTGAAATAACTAACCTAACTAGTTAATTAGTGCTAACTAGAGTAATTAGTCAGGCGGGGCCCGCAAGTTAGTGAGAGAGAGGGGGAGGTCAAACCGGGCAGTGGGGTCAACCCCATGCTGGTCAATGGTCAGTGGTCGCCGGCGTTTAGCCGCCGGCGTGTCCAGACACGGCGGTGCGCTGCGAGATTTGCCTACAGGGAGCCATTTGGCGTGCGGAGCGCAACTACGGGATGCGGCCGCTCGTCCGTATCCAACCGTGGTGGTGGCGCAGCCGGGGAGTGGCCGGAGTGGCGCCGGCGATGACGAGTGCGGCGGCTCGAGTTCGGTTGTCGAGCGAAACGGTGTTGCAGGGAACGACATGAGCCACGGGTGGTCGCGGTCGACTCCTGGGAACGTGCTGAGCACGGTGGCGTGCTCGGTTACGGCTCTAGGTGACGGTGGCCATGGCAGCGACACGGCCGGCAGCGAGCAAGCTTTCGGCCTCGACGGAACTAGCGCTAGGGGACGTGCGGGGCAACGGGAAAAGAGGCGAACGACAGAGGAGCTCATAGCGGAGTCGATGGTGGTCTTGGCGAGCTCGGGGAGGGGCTGGCGATGATGGGAGGTCGCCAGCAATCTCGGGCAGAGGCGGCGAGGATGGCGGTGCAGAGGGTGATGCAGAGGGTTTGGCGTTGCGCGAGTTGACGGAGAGGCGTGGGGAATGGAGGCGGAGCTCCTGGGCATGTCTAGGGGGCGAGGGGGAGGCAGTGGCTGCGGTGGTGCTTGTTGGCGCCGACGGCAGCGCTTCGGCCGTCGTGGGAGAGGGTGACAAAGGAGAGGATGAGGGCGAGGGAGAGTGAGAGAGGCCTGGGGGGGTGCGTGGCGACGCCGCAGGGGTCGCGGGGCAAGCAGGGAGGTAGGAGGTAGCCGGGCGCATGGCCGCGTGTGGCGAGCACGTGCTCGGCGTCTTCCTGGCACGGTGGAGACGACGACTGGCAGGGCCAGCTAGTTGGGCCGTCCAGCTGGGCCGCACAGTGCCAGGCCTTAGGTAAGTGGCCCAGGTAAGTTTTCCCTTTTTTTGTTTTCTTTTCTATTTCGGACATTTGTTTTTGACTTAAAATAAATACTAGCACAATTCTAAAAATGTTGGGATTCCTTGTGACCACTAGTTATAATATACCAGAGGCCCTCACCAATTTCCAACATTTTTGGAGCCTTTAAAATATTTATATTATTTAAACAGCTCCAATTCAAATACATATGGGTTCATTCAAAAAATCCAAAATGTTTAGCAAAAATGTGTATCACCTCTGGTTGTTGTTTGCAACATTTTCCAAAGACCATGATCTTTTTTGAAGAGCATTTTGGGTTCATTGAAATTCCATTTTTAAATTTGAATCTATTTGAATTTGGTTTGGTGCTAGGGTTTGAAACATTCCCCATTTCAATTTCATTTGAAACTTAAACATGATGCACAAGGCAAGCCTAGATCATACCAGAACTAGGGGTGTGACAACTCACCCCCACTCTAAAGAATCTCGTCCTGAGATTCAGGAGTTGGCGGAAAGAAAGCGGGGTACTCAAGTTGAAGACGATCTTCTCGCTCCCAAGTAGCTTCTCTCCCAGAATGATGAGACCACTGAACCTTGAGAAACTTGATGTTATGACGTCGAGTGACACGCTCTGATTGATCAAGAATGCGAACAGGGTACTCTCGATATGTGAGGTTATCTTGGAGATCAAGCGTTTCGTGGTCCACTCCACGGATGGGATACGAGAAGCAACGCCTAAGTTGAGAGACATGGAAGACATCATGAACTCGAGAAAGGGGTGGGGGTAGTTCCAACTGGTAGGCAACCTCTCCTCATTTAGCGAGAATGCAAAAAGGACCAATGTAACGAGGAGCCAACTTTCCCTTGATACCAAAACAATGGGTACCCTTCAAAGGAGTAACCCAAAGGTAAGCCTTGTCGCCAACTTCATAAGCCACTTCCTTATGATGACGGTCATACTGGCTCTTTTGACGAGATTGGGCTGTTTTCAAATTCTCACGAATAATGCAAACTTGATCTTCTGCTTCCTGAATCATATCCGGCCCAAGGAATTGTCTTTCACCTATTTCTAACCAGTTCAAAAGTGTTCAACATCTTCGTCCATAGAGAATCTCAAAAGGAGCTTTCTCAAGACTGGATTGATAGCTATTGTTATAACTTATAAGCAAACTCAGCGAAAGGAAGACACTTCTCCCAATCCATACCGAATAAGATAACACAAGCTCTAAGCATGTCTTCGAGAATTTGGTTGACCCTTTCCACCTGACCACTTGACTAAGGGTGGAAAGCGGTACTGAAAGAAAGATGGGTTCCCATGGCATTCTGGAAACTTTCCCAGAAACGAGAGGTGAAAAGACTGCCACGGTCTAAATTGATCTCTAGTGGAACACCATGGAGTGACACTATTCGGGAGATATATAAGTCAGCGAGCTGACTAGCAGTGATACTCTCTCGAGCAGGTAGGAAGTGAGCCACTTTGGAAAGACGATCAATGACTACGAAGATAGCATTATTTCCTTTCTTGGTCCTGGGAAAGCCGGTGATGAAGTCCATACCAACTTTGTACCATTTCCACTCGGGAATAGCTAAAGATTGAAGGGTGCCAGCAGGTCTTTGATTCTCTGCCTTAACGCGACGACAAACATCACAGTTGGCAATATACTGAGCGATTTATCTCTTCATCCTAGTCAACCAGAACCTCTGGCGTAGGTCCTGATACATCTTTGTACTACCGGGATGAATCATGAGAGGAGATTCATGGGCCTCCTTAAGGATCAGTTGCTGCATCTGTTGACATTTGGGAACCACCAAATGGTTTCCAAAGTAAATAACACCTCGTTCATCCATAGAGAAACAGCCAGCAACTCCCTTGGAAATATTTTTCTTGATCCGGGAGATTCCCGTATCATGCTTCTGAGCCTCTATGATCTGATCCGTAAGGGTAGGTTTCGCCACCAAGGTAGAAAGGGAACCATGAGGAGCTATGTGAAGGTTAAGCTTACAGAATTCCTCATGGAGGGGTGCTTGACATTGTTGCAACATGAGGTTGTTGCAATAGGATTTACGACTTAAAGCATCAGCCAGGCCATTGGCTAAGCCTGGGGTGTTGGTGATTCCTAAGTCGTAATCCAAGATCAACTCCAACCAACGTCTCTGTCTGAGATTCAGATCCGGTTGGGTGAAGATATACTTGAGACTCTGATGGTCAGTGTAGATTTTGCAACGGTTACCAAGAAGGTAATGTCGCCAAGTCTTAAGTGCATAGACTACGGCTGCAAGCTCTAGATCATGTGCAGGATAATTTTCCTCATGTGGATGCAACTGTCGAGATGCATAGGCAATCACATGACGATCCTGCATAAGAATGCAACCTAGTCCTTGACGCGAAGCGTCACAATAGATAACAAAGTCTTTAGTGAAATCCGGTGGCACGAGTATGGGCGCAGAAGTCAGGCATCTTTTCAATTCCTGAAAACTGTGCTCACACTGTGGGGTCCACTCAAACCTTTTATCTTTCTTGAGAAGTTCCGTGAGGGGTTTGGCCACTTTGGAGAAGTTTTCAATGAAGCGGCGACAATAACTGGCTAGACCAAGGAAACTCCTAACTTGTTTGACCGTATTAGGTGGAGTCCAATCGAGAACGGCTTTAACTCTCTCGGGATTGACAGGAATGCCCTTACCAGAGATCACGTGGCCTAGATAGGTCACTTCTGGCAACCAAAATTCACACTTGGAGAACTTGGCATAAAGGCGGTGCTCTCTGAGTTTTTCTAACACAAGTCTAAGATGTTGGGCATGCTCTTCCTCGTTCTTCGAGTAAATAAGAATATCATCGAGGTAAACCACGACGAACTTATCTAAGTACTCCATAAAGATCGAGTTCATCAAGCGGGAGAAAGTAGCTAGAGCATTGGTTAGGCCGAAAGACATCACAGTGTACTCGTATTGACCAAAGGCCGTTTTGGGGATGTCCCCGTTTCTGATTTTGATTTGGTGGTATCCTAACCTCAAATCCATCTTAGAAAAGACTGAGGATCCAGTGAGCTGATCATACAGGTCGTTGATCCTGGGGAGCGGATACTTGTTCTTTATCGTGACCAAATTAACGGGACGATAATCTACAACCATCCGATCCGTACCATCCTTCTTCTTGACGAAGAGGACAGGACAAGCCCAAGGAGAAGAACTGGGACGGATGAAACCCTTTTGCAAGGACTCATCAAGTTGTTTCTTAAGCTCGGCTAACTCCAAAGGTGCCATCTTGTATGGTCTCCTAGAGATTGGAACAGTTCCTAGGATAAGTTCTATGACAAACTCTACATCTCTGTTAGGTGGGACACCTGGCAGTTCTTCTGGAAAGACACCCGGGAAGTCACAGACTACCGGAATATCTTCAAGGTCTGGAAGAGGGCTGGCATTAAGAGAATAGAGTTGACGCCTTGCAACTCTAGTGGAGACAGTGACTATTTTGCCAGATGGATGTGCAAGTTGAACAAATCTAGTGTAACAATCGATCTTGGCATGATGAGCTGTCATCCAGTCCATGCCCAAGATGATGTTAATATTTGAAGACTTGAGAGATATCAAAGAAGCAAGGAATACCAGTCTGTCAACAAGGATTTCATTACCATGGCTTACCTTGGAGGTTTGCCATTTGGAACCAGGAGACTGGATTATTAGTGGAGTTGGCATATCACAAAATGACATGTCGTGCAACCGAGCATAACCTTCAGATATGAAGGAGTGAGATGCTCCAGTATCGAACAAAACTGAAGTTGGGTGACAATTGACAAGAAGCGTACCCAGTACGACGTCGGGATCAGCTTGAGCTTCTGTAGCTGAGACATGGTGCACACATGCTCGTTCAGTGGTGGCTGGCTTGGTACTGATCATCTTGCCTGATTGCTTTTCACGGCCAACAGACCTCTCAGACTGGGGTGGAGTATAACTGGACTGAGGGCAGTCACGTGCATAGTGTCCTGGTTCTCCGCAGGTGAAGCAAGTTCCTGAGGTAGGACGTGGACCTACATTGGCAAGTGGTCCACTAATAGGCCTGGGTGGAGCACGTTGTTGAGCTAGGTGAGGTGCCACATCGGATGGCCTCGGTGCATATCCAGGTGGAAGAGCTGAGTTCAGAATCCAAATCCGTCGCTTTTGAGAGCCAGAGCGGGAGGAAGAGCCCAGATCACGGTTGTGCTTACGAGACTCCTCGTAAGTGAGCTGAGCTGTCTTTGCATTAATGGCCTTGTTCACAAGAGCCTGGAAAGTATCACAATCATGTAGGTGGAGATCACGACACAACTTAGGGTTGAGACCCTTCCGGAACCTAGCCTGCTTTTTGGCGTCCGTGGACACTTCTTCTGTAGCATAGCGGGCGAGGTTTCCAAACTCTCTACTGTGAGCATCAATAGGAAACTTACCTTGGGTAAAACTACAGAAATCTTCCCTCTTGCAGTAAATGAGAGCCTGAGGAATGTGGTGCTCACGAAAAGCCCCAGTGAAATCCCTCCAGGTAGGAATCTGGCCGGCTGGAAGCATAACCTCATAGCTCTACCACCAAATACTAGCAGGACCTTCCAGGTGATAGGTAGCATAGGTGACCTTGTCACCTTCAGCCACATTCGCAGAACACAACTTAAGAGTGATGTTTCGGAGCCAGTCATCTGCATCGAGTGGCTAAATGGAATGATGGAAGGTGGGTGGTTTCAGACCAATGAAGTCGGTGATGGAAACCAACTTCTTATGCTGATGTGCGGTGTTCTCCTCAATCTGTGCCAGCAAGCGATTAGTCTCACGCTTGTTCCTCTCGGATGCTAACAAGAACTCTGCCATCAAAGGCTGGTCAGGAGGATCCTCATCCCTACCATCTCCGTGGTTCTTGCTATGAGCAACTGAACCTCGGTTAGCAGACGACATCCTGGCACAGAAACCAAGGAAACAAGGATGGAATTAGCATAGACATAAGGACGCGGAATGTAATGCAAAAGCATTGGAAACTCTTGAAATCCTAGGACAATTTCGGCAGCATAATGGCTGTAAATGATCAAAAAGGATTTTGAGACATTCATCAAAGGAATAGCATAATCACTCAGCATCATAATATCAAGGTTCTGGGTCAAATTGATGACACACGGAAGTAGTAGAACTGTACAGAGACACAAACCCAACAATTCTAAGACTTTACGGTTTAGTAACACATCATCCTAAGAGATAGAGGAGAAGCCTAGTCCTTAACCCTCATAGAAAAGAAGAGGCTGACTCAGAAAGAATGACACGAGGTAAAGGAGTAAAAAGAGCCTTACGTTCCCTTCCACAATCAATTCCCTTATATAACTAAAGCATTTCTAGACTCAACTTTGACCAGTTTGGCTTGGTAATCCTACAATCAGTCAAGCTCTGATACCATCACTGTCGGGACCCCGATCCTAAGTCACACCGATCTAGCATGTAACACATCATATCACTTTGCGGCCTCATGCACGGTATCCCCACAGGTGCCACCTTACCTGGCCCGGGACCGTTTGCGCCTTTTGGCTCACGTATATGATAGTGTCGCTAGTATCCATATGACAGAGAACCCGGCCGACATGACTAGTCGTGAACCCAAAGTGGCACTAACTTATAGGGACATGCATACATGAATCAACCTCGAGCATGTCGGTCAACATCGTATGAATCCAGGTTGTAGCAACTGGGCTAACAGGACTCCGGGAACCCGGGCTGTAGCAGGCTAACAGGACTCCGGATGTCTCCGCATGACATTTCCCTGAAGGTACGGACACAGGAACGAAGTGAATCACATGCCGGCCAGTCTAAGTGTTCCGGAGCAGTAGTGCTGGGCTAACAGGACCCCGGTAAACCGGGCTGTAGCGGACTACCAAGGCTCAATGGAAGCACTAGACTACATTTCCCCATAAGAGAGGCTACCAAGGATAAAAACTAGATTGTCGGATCCCACACATAGCAATACACGTTACACGTATGCATAACATGCAAGTATGTGCTGTACAACATGGCATCACAACATAACTCAAACTCATATAGATAAAGGCCCAAAAGAGCCACATAGCATTCAATACGAACAGGGGTCTCATGACCCATCATTCAGAGCATACAAACAACGGAAGCATTACATGTCTGAGTACAGACAACTACAAAAGAAAAAGGCTGAGAAGCCTAACTATCTACAAGACCCTCCCAAGGGTACAAGATCGGAGCTGGGATACAAGCTACTCGTCGAAGTCACTAGTGTAACCAACTGCAAAACATAAATAAGCAAACGTGAGTAGGAAGGTACTCAACAAGTCTTACATCAGAACTATCTAAATATGCAACATTATCAACAAAGGGGGGTGGTGGAGTTTTAACAGCAGCAAGCCAGCTTTGACTAAGTGGCTAACCTATACTACGAGTATCAGAAACTTCTTTGTGGTGAGGAGATGCACACGAGTCCACATATTCACCATATCAAAACTCCACTATGGATCCATTCCCGTCTCCCTACGAGAAGGCCATCCATAGCAGACACACACTTATCTTGCGTATTTTAGAGTATCCACTTCAAGTTGTCTATGTACTACATAAGTCCTCCAAGTTTCCATATCTGAGGAAAACGGCTATTCGAATAGATAATGTTAACCCTGCAGGGGTGTACTTCTTCACACACACTCTCGCCACTTATCGCCCTATACACGTCATGTACCTCGGCAACCTTCAAGCGCAAGCCGGGCGAGAGTGTAGGCCACGACCTGACTAAGCACACAAGTCTCTTGTCCAGGTTTATCGCCTATTCGAGTTCCATCCGCAAGGAGTTCCGGCCGAAGTCTCCAGTACGGCCCCAAACAATGTGTGCAGGGTTCCCAAGCCCACCATCCGGGTGCCACTTGGTACACCGTGCCGAGGTGCCTAGTCTGTCCCAAGCCCGTCCCGTCGGACACCACCTGGTAGACAACTAGCACTACCTACAAACGCCAGAAACTAGTTGCAACTCCTGGACAAAGATCAAGTAGGTTAATAAGCCGAGAGGGGCTGGATAACCGAAACCCAATGTGTGGTAGTAACTGGACTTGGATAACATGCACAGAACTCAGTTCTTAGGGACGGTTCCAATGAGATAACCCACCATGTACTCCTACATGACCTCTCATCGCTACCTTTACCAAAACGTGTTCACACACTTAGCCTTTATTGGTAGGACATGTTCACCACTCCGATTCATTCCCGATGAATCAGACCTAACACAACTCTAAGCATAGCTGGCATAAAGAAAACAAGCATGGATGATTAGGCACATCAAGGCTCAAGCAACTCCTACTCATGCTAGTGGGTTTCAACTATTTACTGTGGCAATGACAGGTCATGCAGATGAATGGGTTCAACTACCGTAGCAGAAAAGTAGCAGTTGAATCATTGTTGTCCTAATGCAGTATAAGGAGCAGGAGCGAGTGAGTGGGATTTATCGAAATGCTCAAGGGGGGTTGCTTGCCTGATAGATCAACGAAGGGGCACTGCTCCTTTGACAGGTACTCGGGAACACCTTCCGGAGTGGAACCTATCGAGAAGAAACGGTGCCGGCGATCAATACAGAAACAAATGCAACAATATGATGCATGAACATGACATGTGCAAATGCTAGTGTTTGGGCTAATGCAAGATGCTACCAAGTTGGTTGAAGCCCATTTGAATCAAAGATTCAAATGCAATTCAAAATGAAGCATTTAAAATGCCCATATTGTGTTTTCACTTATACATCATTTATAAGTTGGTTTTTCATGCATGGAACTGGCATAAATGGATTCCTTGCATTTTTCTGATAATTTTTCATATATAAATTATTTCATTCTGAGCTACGGTTGAAATTCTATGAATTTTAGAAGTTTATACCATTTTATGGATTTTCCTAATTTATTTCAATACCAGAAAATGAATAACTATGTCAGCACTACGTCAGCATGACGTAAGCGAGTCAACGGGGCTGACCAGGTCAAACCTGACTAGTGGGTCCCATTGGTCAGTGACCCAGTCAACTAACTAAGTTAGTTAGTCCTAACTAACTGGGCAGGGCCCACTAGTCAGTGACTGAAATAACTAACCTAACTAGTTAATTAGTGCTAACTAGAGTAATTAGTCGGGCGGGGCCCGCAAGTCAGTGAGAGAGAGGGGGAGGTCAAACCGGGCAGTGGGGTCAACCCACGCCGGTCAACGGTCAGTGGTCGCCAGCGTTTAGCCGCCGGCGAGTCCAGACGCGGCGGTGCGCTATGGGATTTGCCTACAGGGAGCCATTTGTAACGCGGAGCGCAGCTACGGGATGCGGACACTCGTCCGCATCCAACCGTGGTGGTGGCGCGACCGGGGAGTGGTCAGAGTGGCGCCGACGACGATGAGTGCGGCGGCCGGAGTTCGGCCGTCGAGCGAAACGGCATTGTAGGGAACAGCAGGAGCCGCGGGTGGTCGCGACCGACTCCAGGGAACGTGCTGAGCATGGTGGTGCGCTCGGTTACAGCTCTAGGTGACGGTGGCCACGGTGGCGACACGGCCGGCGGCGAGCAAGCTTTCGGCCTCGACGGAACTAGCGCTAGAGGACGTGCGGGGCAACGGTGTAACACCCCGAGACCGATGTGCCAGGTGTCCTCCATTTATTCGCTGTTGTTGCGTTATCATTGCTTGCGTGTCATGCATTGCATATCATGTCATCACGTGCATTTCATTTGCATACATGTTCGTCTCATGCATCCGAGCATTTTCCCCGTTGTCCGTTTTGCATTCCGGCACTCCTATGTCCTCCGGTGGTCCTTTCTACCTCTTTACGTGTGCGGGTGTTAAACGTTTTTGGATTGGACCAAGACTTGTCATGCGGCCTTGGTTTACTACCGGTAGACCGCCTGTCAACTTTCGTGCCATTTGGACTTCATTTGATACTCCAACGGTTAACCGAGGGACCGAAAAGGCCTCACGTGTGTTGCAGCCCAACATCCCTCCAATTTGGCCCAAAACCCAGCTAAACCTGTTCCATCATCTAGAGCGTTCGATCACGATCGCGTGGCCGAAAACCGCACCTCATTTGGACTCTCCTAACTCCCTCTACCTATATATATGTGATCCCTCCAAAATTTCCGCAGTTGAAACCCTAAAATCCCCCCCGCACGCCGCCGGACATGTCCGCACACGCCGGACGAAATCCCACCGCCGCTCCCTTCCAGTGGCAACGTGCCACGTGTCCCACACCAGCCGTCCCCGCCGCCGGCCCGCGCGGCCCGGATCGGGCCCGCGGGGCCCAACCGTCGCCGCCGCCCTCCGT